>NC_074671.1:66550792-66609867 GCF_029448725.1 Salvelinus fontinalis | reverse complement strand
CACCAGGTGTGCCCAGTCAGTCTCCACCAGGTGTGCCCAGTCAGTCTCCAGCAGGTGTGCCCAGTCAGTCTACACCAGGTGTGTCCAGTCAGTCTCCAGCAGGTGTGCCCAGTCAGTCTCCACCAGGTGTGCCCAGTCAGTCTCCAGCAGGTGTGCCCAGTCAGTCTACACCAGGTGTGCCCAGTCAGTCTACACCAGGTGTGCCCAGTCAGTCTCCAGCAGGTGTGCCCAGTCAGTCTCCAGCAGGTGTGCCCAGTCAGTCTACACCAGGTGTGCCCAGTCAGTCTCCAGCAGGTGTGCCCAGTCAGTCTACACCAGGTGTGCCCAATCAGTCTCCACCAGGTGTGCCCAGTCAGTCTCCAGTAGGTGTGCCCAGTCAGTCTCCACCAGGTGTGCCCAATCAGTCTCCACCAGGTGTGCCCAGTCAGTCTACACCAGGTGTGCCCAATCAGTCTCCAGCAGGTGTGCCCAATCAGTCTCCACCAGGTGTGCCCAGTCAGTCTCCACCAGGTGTGCCCAGTCAGTCTCCAGTAGGTGTGCCCAGTCAGTCTCCACCAGGTGTGCCCAATCAGTCTCCACCAGGTGTGCCCAGTCAGTCTCCACCAGGTGTGCCCAATCAGTCTCCACCAAGTGTGCCCAGTCAGTCTCCAGTAGGTGTGCCCAGTCAGTCTCCACCAGGTGTGCCCAGTCAGTCTCCACCAGGTGTGCCCAGTCAGTCTCCAGCAGGTGTGCCCAGTCAGTCTCCAGCAGGTGTGCCCAGTCAGTCTACACCAGGTGTGCCCAGTCAGTCTCCACCAGGTGTGCCCAGTCAGTCTCCAGCAGGTGTGCCCAGTCAGTCTACACCAGGTGTGCCCAGTCAGTCTCCACCAGGTGTGCCCAATCAGTCTCCACCAGGTGTGCCCAGTCAGTCTCCAGTAGGTGTGCCCAGTCAGTCTCCAGCAGGTGTGCCCAGTCAGTCTCCAGTAGGTGTGCCCAGTCAGTCTCCAGCAGGTGTGCCCAGTCAGTCTCCAGCAGGTGTGCCCAGTCAGTCTACACCAGGTGTGCCGAGTCAGTCTACACCAGGTGTGCCCAACCTTCTTTGACGTCAGATCTACTTTTTCATTTGCCAGCCTGATGAGATCTACCAGTCTCTAAATCGAAACCAACCAACAAAATGTATGGAACGCAACACACCACTGAGTATTGACCTGTTGCTATGATACCTATTTGATACGCAAAAATGTGGGCCAATAACATGTTTTCCACAAATAAGTGAAACTAATTTCATTTCCGACCTTAGTGTGACTTATGGCATTCGTTGGAGGCAAGTAGTTTGTCATAGTCAGGGCGGTAGCAGCTTGTTGCAGGTCTCATGCAGGCCACAAGGTGCTCATCAGTCATAGTAGATCTGTACTTGGACTGGATTATCTTCATGTGAGAAAACACAGACTCACAGAGGCAGGTTGATCCAAAAAGGGCTGATAAGTTGAGAGCACATCTTCTTATGTTGGGATACTTCTCATCTAGCAGCAGCTCCCAGAACTCCTGCTTCATCTCAGTGGCTGCCCTGGATTTCAGCTGAATGTCATTTTGATCGGTGAGAATTTCGGTTTCTGCTATAGTTGTGTCCAACTGAACAAGTGATCCCATTTTGGAGGCAATGACTTCCACATTTATGTCTGTGCCAACCGGAAAGCACATATAAGTGGCAATAGGCTCAAGTGGTGCAAAGTCAGTGAAACGACAGCAAAACTCAGATAAGATGTTCTGGACTCTAAAGCTGTGCTGTATCCTTGCCCTGACGTTCAAGTTCTGATTGCATGTGTTGAAAGAAGTGCAGGTCCTTACGTTGCAGCTTTCTTGTGAGCAGTTGTGGTTTGCAATAATGTGTATACAGAGCAGATCATGTCGATTACATGTTTGCCTTTTCCTTGCAGCTCTACATTCAATTCAATAAGCATGTACGTTAGGTCAGTGAGAAAAGATAAATCCAGGAGTCATATACACTGCTCAAAAAAATAAAGGGAACACTTAAACAACACAATGTAACTCCAAGTCAATCACACTTCTGTGAAATCAAACTGTCCACTTAGGAAGCAACACTGATTGACAATAAATTTCACATGCTGTTGTGCAAATGGAATAGACAAAAGGTGGAAATTATAGGCAATTAGCAAGACACCCCCAAAAAAGGAGTGATTCTGCAGGTGGTGACCACAGACCACTTCTCAGTTGCTATGCTTCCTGGCTGATGTTTTGGTCACTTTTGAATGCTGGCGGTGCTCTCACTCTAGTGGTAGCATGAGACGGAGTCTACAACCCACACAAGTGGCTCAGGTAGTGCAGTTCATCCAGGATGGCACATCAATGCAAGCTGTGGCAAAAAGGTTTGCTGTGTCTGTCAGCGTAGTGTCCAGAGCATGGAGGCGCTACCAGGAGACAGGCCAGTACATCAGGAGACGTGGAGGAGGCCGTAGGAGGGCAACAACCCAGCAGCAGGACCGCTACCTCTGCCTTTGTGCAAGGAGGTGCACTGCCAGCGCCCTGCGAAATGACCTCCAGCAGGCCACAAATGTGCATGTGTCTGCTCAAATGGTCAGAAACAGACTCCATGAGGGTGGTATGAGGGCCCGACGTCCACAGGTGGGGGTTGTGCTTACAGCCCAACACCGTGCAGGACGTTTGGCATTTGCCAGAGAACACCAAGATTGGAAAATTCGCCACTGGCGCCCTGTGCTCTTCACAGATGAAAGCAGGTTCACACTGAGCACATGAGCACATGTGACAGACGTGACAGAGTCTGGAGACGCCGTGGAAAACGTTCTGCTGCCTGCAACATCGTCCAGCATGACCGGTTTGGCGATGGGTCAGTCATGGTGTGGGGTGGCATTTCTTTGGGGGGCCGCACAGCCCTCCATGTGCTCGCCAGAGGTAGCCTGACCGCCATTAGGTACCGAAATGAGATCCTCAGACCCCTTGTGAGACAATATGCTGACACATGCACATTTGTGGCCTGCTGGAGGTCATTTTGCAGGGCGCTGGCAGTGCACCTCCTTGCACAAAGGCGGAGGTAGCGGTCCTGCTGCTGGGTTGTTGCCCTCCTATGGCCTCCTCCACGTCTCCTGATGTATTGGCCTGCCTCCTAGTAGCGCCTCCATGCTCTGGACACTACGCTGACAGACACAGCAAACCTTTTTGCCACAGCTCGCATTGATGTGCCATCCTGGATGAACTGCACTACCTGAGCCACTTGTGTGGGTTGTAGACTCCGTCTCATGCTACCACTAGAGTGAGAGCACCGCCAGCATTCAAAAGTGACCAAAACATCAGCCAGGAAGCATAGCAACTGAGAAGTGGTCTGTGGTCACCACCTGCAGAATCACTCCTTTTTTGGGGGTGTCTTGCTAATTGCCTATAATTTACACCTTTTGTCTATTCCATTTGCACAACAGCATGTGAAATTTATTGTCAATCAGTGTTGCTTCCTAAGTGGACAGTTTGATTTCACAGAAGTGTGATTGACTTGGAGTTACATTGTGTTGTTTAAGTGTTCCCTTTATTTTTTTGAGCAGTGTATATTCTGCATGTTGGAGACCTTGAGAAACTCCTTGATTTCAGGCAACAACTCACTGAATCAACCAAAAAATTTACCTCGGCTCAGCCACCACACATCCGTGTGCAGCAGCAGGTCTGTGTGCCCCGCTGCAGTCTCTTCTAAGTGAGCGTGAAAAAGCCTCCGCTGTAGGCTTCTTGCTCGAATAGAACACACAATCTTCATCGCAACATCTATCACCTCTTTCATGTTTAACACCTTCCTGCACAAAGCTTCCTGATGAGTTACGCAGTGATAACTAAGAAAGACGGTGAAAGAATCATCTCGTTTGCACAATGCAACAAACCCACTAATGCGGCCTACCATAGCGGGTGCCCCATCGGTAGTAATGTAGATAAGCTTACAAAAGAGCAGTTGGAATTTGTTAGCAAACTCCCTAAAAGCTTGAAAAATATCTTTGCCCCTTGGATGTCCTTTCATGTTGTCAAATACCATTCTGATGAAAAGGTATAACTGTGCCACATCTACCATATCTGTGGACTGGTCAAACTGGAGTGAATAACACTCGCAGCTGTAAATATCCTTCTTCAGTTGATGCTCAAGGTTCTCTGCTATTCCCTCACATCTTCTTGTCACCATATTTCTGGACAACTGAATGTCATTGATGGCAGCCATAATTTCAGTATTTTCTTAAAATCCTCAAACAGCAGCCTCAATACATGCTTCCTTGATCATCTTTCCATCTTTTAACAACTTTTTATGCTTAGCAAGAACGCGACTCACACGATAAGATGCTATGTTTGCCGCTTCCCTTTGGTCACAGGCCTTGTGACTGCTGCGCTGCCGTTGATTTGTTTAGTTCTTGTACTTTTCTTCTTTGTAATTCAGTCTTTGCTGGAAAATCTCTTTCCTGGGTTTTGTGTGTGGTTTTAAAATGTCATTCTGTGTTACCTTTCTTTGGGATAGCGATGCTATTATGGCAGATGAGGCACACACATTTTGAGTTTGACATGACGAAAAAATAATCCTCCTTGTGGAAATGATATGTTTTCAGTTGTTTTGTATCCTTCCCTCCACTCATTATTGCTGCTGTCAACCACACAACTTAAGAACTAATCTGGCTACAAAGTTAGCTAGCTAGCTACCTGCCTGGCATCCCAGTGACCTCGACTTGGAGTTGGCGGACGACATCTGACCGTGCTAACTAGGCATACTTCAATAAGTGTGCAGGGACTGGTCATATTTTATGTAAATCACCTGACTTCTCAGACATTGCTGGGAATGGAGGACTGTTGAACGTTAAAACAGAAAGAGATTATAGGCGTTGATTTGTGGCTGAATTTAAGTAGATGTATAATCATCTCACGATCGACTGGCAAGCACTCCATGATCGACCAGTAGAGGGCGATCGACTGGTTGGGCACCCCTGGTCTACACGTTAGCTAACGCGAGGTAGCATAGCATCCAGCAGAAATGCAGTAATCACTATTGCATTTGATAAGCTGTTGGGACCACACAGTCAGTGTGGCCTTGCCCTTGTCTCTCCTCTAGCTAACGGGTCAGCCAAAAGGACACTTTGATAACCGTAAATCACCTGCCTCCAGAGTAACGCTTCAGCATGAGTTGATAGATGGGAGGAACTCTGGGGTGTGTACACTGGCACTGCACTTGGAGGGAATATTTGTCTAATATGCTTCTGACATATTTGTGGAGTTGAGCGGCGTATGCACTGTCTGAGGTGCTCACGGCTTTGGTATTCTAAAACAAACCTCTACAACGCCAGAGCCCAAACCTGATGCTGTGGGCTGGAGGCCGCAGGGGGGTGAGGGGGTCGCTGTGTGTGTGTGTGAGCGAGAAAGAGGGGGGTAACTGTTGAAAGGGGACTCAGGACTATTCATACCTCCAACCCAATGCTTGTCTGAACATACCCTTCACTCGACTTTCATTTCTAATGATGAAAGTAAAATGGCCTTATGTGAGTTTATTTTCACTCTAATAGAATGTACAATGTATACATAACGGGGGGTGGGGGTATTATTGGCAGTGAATGTCATCCCTTAAACCCCCCAGCCTCCATCCATCCCATGTCGGAAACCAAGCTGGCATGCAGACAGTGTGTAAATGTTTAGTCTGGTATGTTTTATTTCCACGCTCCTCTTCAGCATCACAGCCAACACTTAGCGGAGCCGCTGCCATGCTTGTTTTGCTACAGCTCCCCCCCCCCCCCCCCCCCCCCTAAACCACCCCTCTCTTCCAGAGGCCATTCCACACAGAGTAGCAAAACAAATGACTTCAGAGCTTTGCTGGGTGCTCTCTGCTGCACACAGATGTAGGACAAGCCACAGTGTTCTCTCCTCAAACACTGATCAAAAGAGGAGAAAGGGCATGTTGAGAACGTACATTAAGAACAGGAACGGTGTCCATCTCCACTGGCTGTAATGGTGCCACAGAAACCAAGGACACACTGCTGCTCTTTCATCCAGCTAGTTACACAAACAACTGCTAGCTGGAAAACTAACTGTTCATCCTAATACCGCTGCAATCACTCAATCAGTGAGTTGAAGCGTTTATCAAACTCTCAACATGCAGAGGTCTGTGTTATCCAAAAGAGCTGTGGAGAGGAGGGTGTATTTGGAGGATATTTGGAGCAGGGAGGGGAGTAGATATTCTGGGCATATTTTTTTATAACTTGATTGATCATGTGAATGATTCATGTAATCTGATTGAACAGTCCTTTATTCTTAATGATAATGTGAATTACATTAATGCATATATCACATTCAGTAGTAAATTGAAACAATATTGAGCATTTCCTGCAAATCATTCAACATTTTATAATCAAAACACAAATGACCTTATAATTGGAAAAAGATAAATTGATGCCATGTAAAAAAGAAAAACTTCAGATGTTTACTTCTTGGTCGGTCCATAGGCCTACTTGCACCAGTACAAAGACAAGTAAAGAGGTCTTAATATCTCGGCCTATTGTGAGTGAACGTTTAATATAGCAATATATAGATGTCCAATTTGGCCACCATCCTTGATAAATCAATCTACTATATAAACTATAGTCATTATTACTGTTTAATGCTGTGGAACATCAAAAGGGAGAATTGTCTAGAGCACAGGTGTCAAACTCATTCCACGGAGGGCCGAGTGTCTGCGGGTTTTCGCTCCTCCCTTGTACTTGATTGATGAATTAACATCACTAATTAGTTAGGAACTCCCCACACCTGGTTGTCTAGGGCTTTATTGAAAGGAAAAACCAAAAACCTGCAGACACTAGGCCCTCCGTGGAATGAGTTTGACACCCCTGGTCTAGAGCGAAACACTGATGGTTTGGGATTTTATCGGTGTTGGCCGGGCACTTGAGTGGCTGGTTTCACACTCTGGTCCCACAGAGCGGTTGGATGTGTTCACAGTGCACCCGCTCCTGTTGCCTAGTTAGACTTGGCACGACTACTGTTACATGTGCCACTGATTCACACACTGTTAGCCGGGCTCATTCTGTCTGTAATATACTATTACAGGGTTTTACTTGGCAGCAAGGGACTGTCCAAACTAAACAGAACAACATTACTGGAGACGACAGATGACTTTGGCAGAGTGCTAAGCGATGGAAATTAGATGACTGTGTGCGTCTTCCATTCCGTCGCATTCTGGTTTGTCCTGACTAACCTCCATGATAGGCCCAAGGTTTACACAGATGTCAGACATGTCCCACACCGCCTCCTTGTGGTAGAACCAGAGATTACAAAGTCCACATGAAGTCTAGAGGACAACGGGCAGAGAAAATTGATTTTATAAAAACAGATATCAATATGAATGCGGTTTGTTTCTAGACTTATGTTTATATTTCTCTTTTAGTATCGATATAATTTCACTGAGAAAACATCCAAAAAGAGATGTAAACTAAAGTAGTGCGCGGTTGGAGACAGAGGTGTTATGTTTTCCTGTGGCAGAAACAACAGGTAAAGTGGTCATTTAAAAGTGTTTAAACCCAGAGAAAGTTTCCACCGACCGCAGAGAGAAAGACATGAGCAATTTGGGGATAATTCTCTGCCCACAGCTTCTTGGCCTGGGATCTCCCCTGTCTGCTTGGACTCGGTCTATAAACACGATCTGGTTCTTTGACTTGACGTATTTGAGGTGAAGCACTCATACCCAGAAAGCTTCTGAACAATGGCTGGCCCTGCATTAGCAAATATTGGTTAAAATATTTCAAAGTACTTAAATAAAAAATAAAAAAAGCCATATGAAACATTTCAGGGAAGTATTAAACTGTTTTGAATAGCAGCATCCATTTCACAGAATCTGCATTTCACTCCAGATTAGCGTCTCCATGTACCAAAGTGTTTGAATATGTGGAATCAGGCACGGACTACCTCAGGTTAATGAAATGTGCCGCAGCGGAACCTAGCTGAACAGCCCAAAACAAGCTAGTGAGTGTCTGGAGATAGAGTTTCTGATCCAAAGAGACTACAGTACATATACCCCTGCATATTCAGACCATGGACTCATGCGCTTGCTGTCCTGCAGTTTCACAATCATCTTTTATAACCTTCACTCTTTACAGAGCAACCATCTGGTCAGAGAGGCCTGGTCCAATGGTCCTTCAACTGGGCATGGACAGAGAACAGGGGAGTGGGTTCATGGAGGTAGATCCACCACTCCCTTCCAAAAGGCCAGAGAGTTGAGTTAGCTCAGCTCAGGGCTCACAGACCGAGGGTAATAGATCACTTACCCTGGCCTCTACAAAGGCTCGTTGAGACAGACGACTCCAGGACAAGCCGACTGGGCAGCGCAGTTGTCTAGTAAAGATGTCATATGAAACACTGGGGGTCTGGAGCCAGAGGAGGAAAGTTAAACTAACAGGCAGAGAAATGCTGATTGAACCCTGCAGAGTCAGATCGCACGTTGAAACCCCCCCCCCCCCTGAACAATGCCACATCAAAGCAGACGCTGTGCAACAGTATGTCAAATTACTATGCTAATTAGCATTACAGTGTAAGGGGGAGGAATGGATATGGCTGGGACAGTAACGAGCAAAAGTTTGCCTGACTGCCTGTATCAGCCTACTATGTTAATACACAGCAGTCCTTATGAGTCTTTCAACAGATAAAATCTGGCCTGATTGACAGATGTGACCTCCGGTTGCAAACAACCATCCATCATTACCATGATGTCATCTGCGACGGATTCAATTTTGAAATAAACAAAAGGTACTGTAGCAGAAATAAAAATGCCTTGAGGTATGCTAGCAGCAGGGACTCGTTTACGTCACTCGACAGGACGACGACCAAACAGTAAAGATATAAGCCTGGTTCCTGTCAAAGCTGCATCCTGTCCCTCTCGAATTTGATCTGCTGGCACAGAGCAAAAGACAGAGGGTGGCATGTTGGTTCTTGTCTAGACTAGGGACCGCAGAGGACAGGCCTGCTGGATGATGAATAGGGCATCTGTGTTCACCCCGTCAAGCACTTCTGAAGAGGGAACTACAAGTCAATCCACCCAGAGCAAACTGTACAGCCAGCACTACTTTGAATACAAGGCCACGTACCGACAAGTCAATCCACCCAGAGCAAACTGTACAGCCAGCACTACTTTGAATAGAAGGCCAAATACCGGTAATCGGTCTACTTTCACACTGAGGTGCCTGCCCCACTTCAACAGATACTGTATGTACTGAGGGAACCTAGGGCTGCATTCAATCAAATCTGCACTACAGAAAAATTCTGCATGGGAAAAATGCATGCTTACACAAAAATATAATTTGAATTCTATTTAATCTCACTGAGTAGATGACTAACTGTGCAGTTTATTGAAAATGCATGTCAATGTGGCACAGCACAGATAGCATTACATCCCAGACCTTGAGATCAAGACAGGAGAGCAGAGGTGTGACAGACAGTGAACTTTCACACCGGATAAAGAATAAGAAAATTGTTCTTTCAGATGACTGACTGGAATACTGCAGTGTGGCATGAAACTGTCAGGGCAAGTCTGGGAAACATCAACAGCATTTCAACAATTTCTAAATCTACATGTCTAAAGAAAATGTGCCAATTCTCTCTGCTCCAACTGAAATAAAGTGGACAGAAATTTGGGACGGGTTCCTCCACTCTCTTCTAAAAGACACAGAAGGGTTGATTGTGATATGTTAACAATATGGCAGCCATCTCGTTCCTCGTCTCAGCTCCCTTGTCTGGTAGCCAAGAATAACTGGGAGTTCTGGGTAATTCTGCTGTTCACCACCCATTTCCTACTGTTCCCTCTCCACTGGGCCGAGCTGCTGTACACCAGATGAGTGAGAGTGAGTGAGAGCATCTGTGTGTTCTCAAGCTTCTTAAGAGGAGTGACATCAAAATGAGAAAATTAGTATAAGATGCGCATTAGCTACAGGGTCACTGAGGATAATCTGAACACTGGTCTCGCCAATAGGCCAAGGTTATGACTCAGGGTTGCGATCATATGTAGCAGGACATCAGTTTCCTTCATATTAAAACTCGTCCAGGGCTTGACTAGACTGTCGCCAACTTGGCACACAGAAAGACATGCATCAGCAGAAATATCCCTGGGCTGCACTGCAGAAATGATAGAGTTCACAACTATACACACCAATTACACTAACAGATCCTGCATTGTCAGATTCCAAAGTGTCCACAAGAGGGCTCTATTATTCTATATCTGAAAACACTGTTCTAGAAGATCCTATTCCAGTAATAACAGTATTTGTCTATTCAGCAATATATCTGATCAAAGGTACAAGTAGATCAATCTGTACAGAGACAAACAAATTTAGAATAGATGAAAAGGAGAATACAATTTCACTCAACATCTTGATTTTTTTGTTGCTGGAATCCTTAGTTGCTCCATTCATTTTTGGACTTTTAAATTAATGATATACTGAATACCCATTACACCTTGAAGAATATAACTTACTAATGATCTTAGTTCTGTCATACCCCAAAACAGAACCCCAAATATGAGCAAAGAATTGGTATAAAAAAAAAACCACAACAGCTTCAAAACATGGTTCAAACTATAATGTTGATATCATGGATGGTCACTGCTTGCATCCATAGCTCAGTCTATGAATTTGAGTGGTGACATTTTTCCAGCCTCTTCCCTCAGTTTTTCACCAAAACGCAGGCGGGGTGGCTACTTTGTTGATGTTGTTTCAATAACTTGTGGTTAAATGCACGCCACAGTGATAAGCTTCATGCAAATTTTCATGCAAAAATATTGAGGTTAGGCCATCATTTGAATGATGTGGGTGACATGAACAGTGATTGGCTTCCTTTATCCATATCCCATCGTACACCGAGTATACCAAACATCAAGAAAAAAATTGTAATATTGAGTTGCACCCCCTTTTGCCCTCAGAACAGCCTCAATTTGTCAGGGCATGGACTCTACAAGGTGTTGAAAACATTCCACAGGGATGCTGGCCCATGTTGACACCAATGCTTCCCATAGTTGTGTCAAGTTGGCTGGTGGACCATTCTTGATACACATGGGAAACTGTTGAGCATGAAAAACACAGCAGCGTTGCAGTTCTTGACACAAACCGGTGCGCATGGCACCTACTACCATACCCTGTTCATTTGTCTTGTCCATTCCCCTCTTTAATGTCCCATATACACAATTTATGTCTCAAGGCTAAAAAATCCTCCTTTAAATTAACCGTTCTCCACCCCTTCATCTAAACTGATTGACGTGGATTTAACAAGTGACATCAATAAGGGATCATAAGTTTTACCTGGTCAGTCTGTGTCATGGGAAGAGCTTCTTAATGTTTTGTACACTCAGTGTATAACCTTCCCTGTCCACTTTATCAGCACAACGTAGTCTATAGAGAAAAGGGCCAAAAACCAGGTTGGGCAAGTATGCTATTTATTTCAGTTTGTGTGACAAAACCATCCATAGAATTGAAAATGCTATGGAAACATTAAAACTTCTGTTTTATTTTATTCTGTACACGAAAACTTAAGTGCAAAAGTGTTATGTGCATGGTCACGCACAACATTTTATCCGCTACAAAGTCAGTTTGATGAAAGCACGTCTGGTGGGAAAAATGCATATAATGTTTCTGTGCGGACTTTTGAATATCTGCATTAAAATCTGTTGTCAACTGGATGCAAACCTAACCACAGTAGCAAACAAGCAGTGGAAACAACTCCTTAAAACTCAAAAGTTTCAGGAAAAGTGGAGAAAGAAATTCTCAAAGTGAAATGCTTGCTTTGACAGGGCGAGTTTTTCTTAAAACAGGCTTATTCTCAACGCAGCTCTTCTTGGTAGCTATTCTCGTAGATCGTCTGAGACCACTGACCATATGTGACTCTCCAACTATGGTAGGTGTATTTTCAGCTTCAATTCGGACATGAGAAGGCTGTTGGGTAATTGTTCCTCCACCATTCCTTTTTGTCTTGGGTGCCTTCTTGGGAGCTTTTGCTTGGCTTGGGGCGACTTGCAATGCCTCCTGGGGACCTGTGTCTTCCTCTTTTTCTGTGTCTTTCAAAGTGTCCATCTCGCCTTGAATGGCTAGCAAAGACTCCTGTGAAGTTACAAGGAACTGGCTCATGGAATCTCTTGAGGAAGTACAAATATTTTTCAATGCGACTGAAAATTCCCAACACCCCAGACACCACAAGGTCAGACACAGAGCTCATTACATTACATACAGACTTACCTCTGCCACAGCCAGTTGGGATTTGAGCTCTGATAGTTCCTTCATCAGATGCTTGATGTTTGCCTTAAAGATGAAGCAGTGCTCATCAGTTATACATGTCCAGAAAGAACTGGCCCATGACCGTACAGTACTGTTGGTGATTCATCATTTAACTAAACAAGTGTTGAACAAATAGCACCTTTTTCGTGAGGATGGCTCTGTTCCGATTCTCAATCTCCTGCTGTCTTTGCTCCGCTCTCTCTCTGAAATTAGAAACAATAATATAAAGCCAGAACTCCTGTTTCTGTAAACATCAACAAACTGCACACTGGCCATGTCTTCCATGGGTCATATTCATTAAGGCACACTGGAGCAAAACGTTTTGCATCAGAACAAAAACGAATGCTTCTTATTGTATGTCCCTGCCTGTTTTCCTGCCCCTTTTCCAGTAAATGTTCATCCATTTGGTGCCTAATAAATATGATCCTGGCCACTGCAGTAACATGAAGTGAGATAGCTAGCTACCTGAGCTCCAGGGCTCTGGCCACTCTGTCCTCTAGCGCAGTGATCTCAGTCTGTTCCTCCTCTACAGCTTGCTGGACATCAGCAGTCTTTATCTGGGCCAGGAGGGACTTGGAATCCAGGGCCTCTACCGCCGTTGAGCTCAGCTTCCTCGAGAGGAACACTTGCCCCATTTGAACAGTCTGCTCACAGGACAGGATCTGAAACGTGATGTCCAACAGAACAATTTTCAGAGAATGCATCGACATATCCACAAACATTACGAATATGTGTATGTGAAAATTATGAATATAGAAACATTTGTATAGATTAATGATAAGATATAGCACAGTTAACTTAAGGTCATAACTTCAGAGGTTGGCAACATGACATTCAGCATAGGACAGTATCTAGTAGTGGTGTGAACATTTAAAGGAGAAAATCCCTAACTGAATAACCTTCAGTGTAGTTATCACAAAACTACCACTAACAGATCCCCATCATAAATGGAAAAATACAAATGTAACAAATACCTAAAGCAACAATGCTGTAACGTTATTAGGAGGAGATATGCATGTTTCAAATGATTAGTCACGGATATAAAAGAGCTCCGCACGTCATCATATTTAACAGTTGGAGAAATGTCAGAGTGAGACAGGGAAGCAACAGTAGCAAAGTCCTGAAAACATGGAGAGGGACACACCTAAAACAGCATTAACTATCATTGTTGCTGAGTGGGTGCGAGACAGCAGTAAGATGAGCGGCGTCTGTTAGCTAGACAGGACTAATGTTTTTATTTTTTTATTATTATTATTATTATTATTAATATATATATAAATAAATAAACATTGGTATGACCACTAGCGAGCAATGCAGTTCAGTCTACCTCACACACACAGGGTCATACGAAGGACCATATGAGTTTTCTTAGCGTATAAACATAACGGCAGTTTAAAAGTTAAGAACAATTGTACATTTGTCACATCTCTAGTAGCTACAGTACTGTACAGTAACACGTGGCCTCACCGCATCAAGGTCAGTTTGGATCTTCTCTCTGGAGGCCAAGGACAGATCCCTGGCCAGCATCTGGTTCCTCCGCTGCCTCAGTAACTCATCCAGCTCTCTCTGCATAGGAAACACAATGACAGCCTTGAACATAACATCATTCAACTGGATCAAGCAGGCCCTAATGGGGTGTAGTCAAGGAACCAAACCTACTTGAATTTGTCCAATAGAAACACTCGTTTTCATTGCAAAACATTTTTAGTTGCAAACTGAACCAAACTGGAGAAAATGCAAACAGAACGAAACCTACCTGAATGTTTCGTAGCAAAACATTTTGCTGCAAAACAGTTTTGCTATGTGTGCGAATAAAGAACACCCCAGGTGATTGAGGGAATATTGACAATAGCTTTAAGTGTGTGATCAAAGCAGCACAAAATGGCTGCGTAATTTGAATTTGAGGTACCATGAGCATCAGTCATTAAAAAAATCAAGTGGGTGTTTTCACCATCAGATATATGGATTTTCACCTGTAAGGCGTTGATCTGCCTCTCCTGCCTGGCTCTCTTCAGGAATACAAGGTCTGTCGGGGTAACCTCATAGCCCTGCATGCCTCTTATCAATGAGTAGGGGTCCTCTTCCAGCACACTGCCTGAACAGACTGAACATGTACATTGATAACATTTGGTGGATTGTGCTAATAATATATTTTTCTTTACAAGCTTCTGCACCATCATAAACCAAAGCATTAAACATTCAGATGTATAGACCTACAGTAGGATCATGTGACATAGAACAATATTAAAATGGATAAGAATTGGAACTTTAATGAAATGTGTGTTCAGAGGACACAGGGGCACGTGCCCACTCAGATCTGTCCTGTTAATATATATAGTTGAAGTTGGAAGTTTACATACACCTTAGCCAAATATATTTAAACTCAGGTTTCACAATTCCTGACATTTAATCCTAGTAAAAATTCCCTGTCTTAGGTCAGTTAGGATCACCACTTTATTTTAAGAATGTGAAATGTCAGAATAATAGTAGAGAGAATGATTTATTTCAGCTTTTATTTCTTTCATCACATTCCCATTGGGTCAGAAGTTTACATACACTCAATTAGTATTTGGTAGCATTGCCTTTAAATTGTTTCACTTGGGTCAAACGTTTCGGGTAGCCTTCCACAATAAGTTGGGAGAATTTTGGCACATTCCTCCTGACAGAGCTGGTGTAACTGAGTCAGGTTTGAAGGCCTCCTTGCTCGCACACACTTTTTCAGTTCTGCCCACAAATTTCTATAGGAATGAGGTCAGGGCTTTGTGATGGCCACTCCAATACCTTGACTTTGTTGTCCTTTAGCCATTTTGCACAACTTTGGAAGTATGCTTGGGATCATTGTCCATTTGGAAGACCCAATTGCGACCAAGCTTTAACTTCCTGACTGATGTCTTGAGTTGTTGCTTCAATATATTTCACATAATTTTCATTCCTCATGATATTTTGTGAAGTGCACCAGTCCCTCTGCAGCAAAGCACCCCCACAACATGATGCTGCCACCCCCGTGCTTCATGGTTGGGATGGTGTTCTTCAGCTTGCAAGCATCTCCCTTTTTCCTCCAAACATAGCAATGGTGGTTATGGCCAAACAGTACTATTTTTGTTTCATCAGACCAGAGGACATTTCTCCAAAAAGTACAATCTTTGTCCCCATATGCAGTTGCAAACCATAGTGTGGCTTTTTTTTAATGGCGGTTTTGGAGCAGTGGCATCTTCCTTGCTGAGCGGCCTTTCAGGTTATGTCAATATAGAACGTGTTTCACTGTGGATATAGATACTTTTGTACCTGTTTCCTCCAGCATCTTCACAAGGTCCTTTGCTGTTGTTCTGGGATTGATTTGCACTTTTCGCACCAAAATACGTTCATCTCTAGGAGACATAACACGTCTCCTTCCTGAGCGGTATGATGGCTGCGTGGTCCCATGGTGTTGATACTTGCGTACTATTGTTTGTACAGATGAACATGGTACCTTCAGGCGTTTGGAAATTGCTCCCAAGGATGAACCAGACTTGTGGAGGTCTACAATTTTCTCAAGTCTTGGCTGATTTCTATTGATTTTCCCATGATGTCAAGCAAAGAGGCACTGAGTTTGAAGGTAGGCCTTGAAATAAATGGAGGTGTACCTGTGGATGTAACTCAAATTATGTCAATTAACCTACCAGATGCTTCTAAAGCCATGACATTTTCTGGAATTTTCCAAGCTCTTTAAAGGCACAGTCAACTTAGTGTATGTAAACTTCTGACCCACTGGAATTGTGATACAGTGAATTATAAGTGAAATAATCTGTCTGTAAAAAATTGTTGGATAAATTATTTGTGTCATGCACAAAGTAGATGTCCTAATCGACTTGCCAAAACTATAGTTAGTTAACAAGAAATGTGTGGAGTGGTTGAAAAATGAGTTTTAATAACTCCAACATAGGTGTATGTAAATTTCAGACTTCAACTGTATATATAGTTGTCGTTTCTCTGAAATACTACGAGCCACCTAGCAATTTTATGAAGTTGATTTTGGCTAGCCCAGATAGGTTCTCAATCTCCCAACCTCATAACTAGCTACCAAGAAGCCATGTCAGGCTACTAATCAAGTTAGAGTAGCTAGCTTGTCTAACCGTCTTAGCATTTCACGGTAGTCTAAACACGTTGTATTCGGCACATATGACAACTACAGAAATATTTGGCATGCCTGCTGGCAAGGTTGGTAGACTTTAGGAAAGAGAGCAATTACTAAATGAACTGAATAAGACTCACATTCCTTTCAATCTTTTACCCAGATATTAGCAAAAAAATTACCACCAGTCAGGAGGATACAGACAGCTCAAGAGGTATGGTTACATATGCAGAAAAATATACATTTTTGTACATAGAATTAAGCATAATGATTATGGCTCTAAATTGCAGGAAAAAGCCATTTCAGGCTAAATTATCCCACTTGCAGATGGGGCCTAGCCCCCCTCCCAGACCACCCTCCAATACTCACATACTTTGTGGCCCCTCAGATTTTGGGGGTGCATGACACCCCTGTGTGTGTTTATGTTTGTCACCTCAGACATATCAAATCACATATTGGTGCAAATATACAGCTACAGGATTGTGAACAATATGGAAAACACCCACGTGTGCTTGAAGTGATGCGAGACCGTCGGCACGTTTCTGTTTCTGCAGGCTCGATTGTGTAAAGGTCCATGGTCATATTTAGCGCGGGAGACAAGGGTTCTTGCCCAGCGGTGGTTTCAATCTGGATGGAAAGACAAAATTGTAAGGAATAGAAATTAGTTGGCTAGGCCAACCCTCCACAATAATTGGCTCAAGTTGGCCTACAAACTACAGTGCCTTCATAAAGTATTCACACCCCTTGATTTTACAGTTTGTTGTGATCAAATTTGGATTAAAATGTATTTAATTGACGTTTTGTCAATCAGACACAAAATACTCATGTCAAAGTGGAAGAAATTCAAACATTTGTAGAAAATGTACAACAAATAAAACAAGAATATATATCTTGATTAGATAAGTATTAAAACCCAGAGTCGATACGTTAGAATCACCTTTGGCATCAATTACACCTGTGAGTCTTTCTGGATGAGCTTTCCACTCCTGGATTGTTCTACATTTGCCCATTACTCTTTTCAAAATTCTTCAAGCTCTGTGAAATGAGTTGTTGATCATTGGTAGACAACCATTTTCAGGTCTTGCCATAGATTTTCAAGCAGATTTAAGTCAAAACTAACTCGGTCACTCAGGAACATTCACTCTTCTTGGTAAGCAACTCGTGTAGATTTGGCATTGTGTTTTAGGTTACAGTCCTGCTGAAAGATGAATTCATCTCCCAATGTCTGGTGGAAAGCAGACAACCAGGTTTTCCAATAGGATTTTGCCTGTACTTACCTGCGTTCCATTTTTTTAAATCCAGAAAAACTCCTCTGTCCTTAACGATTACAAGCATACCCATAACCTGATGTAGTCACCACTATGCTTGAAAATATGGAGAGTGGTACTCAGTAAGGTGTTGTATTGGATTTGCCCCACCCTGAAGAAGGCACAGTGATGCCAAAACGTTTGTGGTTTTTTACCTAAAATTACTGGGAGGTTATACAAACGGAGTGTGCGACTCTTTGTTTTGATAGCTTACAGATTATTCTCCCTTAGTCAGCACATTTACCCTAAATCATTTTTTCTGGGTGTGCACCAGCTCATATTTTTTATAGGATTTGCCCCAAACATAACACTTTGTATTCAGGACAAAGAGTTAAATTGCTTTGACACATTATTTTGCAGTATTACTGTAGTCACTTGTTGCAAACAGGAAGCATGTTTAGGAATATTTGTATTCTGTGCAGGCTTCCTTCTTTTCACTTTGGGTACTATTGTGGAGTAATTACAATGTTGTTGATCCAGCCTCAGTTCTCCTATCACAGCCATTCAACTCAAACGGTTTAAATGTAGCCTTTGATATCATGGTGAAATCCTTGAGCAGTTTCCTTCCTCTCCGGCAAGTGGGTTATGAAGGACGCCTGTACCTTTGTAGTGACTGGGTGTATTGACGCACCATCCAAAGTGTAATTAATAACTTCACCATGCTCAAAGGGATATTCAATGTCTACTTTTTACATGTTTAACCCATTTACCAATAGGTATCTTTTGTGAGGCATTGGAAAACCTTTCTGGCCTTTGTGGTAGAATCTGTGTTTGAAATTCACTTCTCTGCTGAGGGACATTACAGATACAGTAATTGTATGTGTGGGTTAGAAATTAGGTAGTCATTGAAAAATCATGTTAAACACTTATTGCACAGAGTCCATGCAACTTTATGTGACTTAAGCACATGTTTACTTATCTAGGCTTGCCATAACAAAGCAATTGAATAATTAGACTCAAGGCATCAGCTTTTAATTAATTTGTGAAAATTCCTAAAAACATCATGATTCCACTTTCATATTATGGGGTATTGTGTGTACGCCAGGGACACAATTGCGACTGTAACAACAAAATGTAGGCAAAGTAAAACCCCAGTACGCCTAGGCAGAAGGCAGAAGTGTGGTGAATGAGATTCGGCCTACCGTTTGTATTTCAAAGCTCAAAGGCCAAGTTATTTTCAACTCTGACGTTGGCGGTGTCCTATGAAGTTGTCGTCCCAATGGAATATGATTTGAAGTGTCTTGAATGAGTCTACTGATCGCCGGCGAAACATTTGACTTGTGAGTAACCTTTTTCCCTTTGGTTGCATTTCTGTTTCTCCTCTTTGCAACGGAAATCTTTGAGAGATCCATTTTTCTTGTTGTGTTGAAACCTAAACTAGCCAAATTGCAACATTATGTTGACTAAACCATTCATAAAAATAAAAAGAGAAGAGGCGTTCTGTGACAATCGAATCAAAATCACCTGTTGGCGCGCACCTGTAACGCTCGCGAGGCCGTGGCTAAGAGCCAATTTATGCTTGATCCGAAAATGTGGTCTGAGACGCAATAGCGGGTCAGAGGCTAAATTGAGCTCTGTACCGCATCGCTGTGCGCCTCTTAAATTTTGTAACAATGTGGGGGGGGCTCCGTATAGCTCTGCATTGATATGATTGGTTAACGGTAGGTGAGGGCGGGAAATCTGATCTGACAATACTGAGATATTAAATTATGTTGCTGGTTTTAAAAATATATAGTTTTTTTATAGCCTACTGTACATAAAAAAGCATTCCTACAGTAGATGATATCTCAGACAGAGATACAGTAGGTGTGTGATAGTCCGTTTTCGCACTCAAAGCTCAGAGGGAGGCCAGAAAGCGGTGAGAGGAAACAGGCCATTGGATGCTTCACTTGACATACATTTCACCATAATTTCACCATCAGAATCAGAAGGTACTTATTCACCAAGTACATTTACTCATACCCAGCAATAGACAAATATACAGACAGAGGAATTTACACAGTCAACATACATCATGTATAATATAAATACAGTAAACATAAAATATAATGGATGGTAAATTGCGTTGCTTGAAATTCTACCTTCCAGCAAGGCTAAATCATCCCTAAACAGCTGACTGTAAATGCCAAGGCACTTGGCACCTCTAAAAATGGTCGGGAGCAGGGAGACATGCAGGGGGGAAAACAGCAAAGATCAAATGGGCCAGCTGCAGATGAGAACATGTACTAGTAGTATATGACCAGTAGAGGGAGACAAGAGGTTGCACCTGCATTGAGGAATCATCAGTACTGTCGTTATAGAGGTGCGGGGGCTGCCTTATTCCACGTCCACGTCATCAACTAGTACTCAGGGAGTGAAATAAATCAAATAAATAATGTTTTATTGTCACATACACCGGATAGGTGCAGACAGTGATATGTGTTGTTTTACAGGGTCAGCCATAGTAGTATGATAGGTGCAGACAGTGATATGTGTTGTTTTACAGGGTCAGCCATAGTAGTATGGCGCCCCTGGAGCAAATTAGAGGTAAGTGCCTTACTCAACAACATCAACATATTTTTCACCTTGTCTGCTCGGGTATCAAAATAGCATAATGCAGTGTCAACAGTTTCTACAGGAGTTGTCCTTTGAAGCCAGATCTGCCCTCTCCTCCTTGTCCACATCAGAGCCCTGTGCCACAACAATGGGACAGTGATGTGTACCTGGCCTTAGCGCTCAGACACCATCAGTAGCAGACAGCCACAATCTGCTTATGACCTGAAGCAGCAATATCAAACACTATGAGGAGACCTTTTTATACAAATCTAAATAAAAGTGCATTTCATACTATGTTTATGAGCTAAAAAATAGATGTTTTTGAACTGAGAACACACACACACCGCGTGCTTCCACCGAAACACAAGCCGTAAGGGAACAAATAGTGCATTTGGAAAGTTTTCAGACCGCTTTTTCCACATTTTGTTACATTACAGTTTTATTCTAAAATGGATTAAATGGTTTTTTTCCCTCATCCATCTACACACAATATCCCATAATGACAAACCATGCTCTGACATGTACGGTCAAGGATGATCCATAGAAACAGGATGCATCTGAGATCAATTTCAAGTCTCATAGCAAAGGGTCTTAATACCTATGTAAATAAGTAATACATTTGCTAAAGTTTCTAAAAACCTCTTTTCACTTTGTCATTATGGGGTATTTGGTGTAGATTGATGACAAATTTATTTTATTTAATCCATTTTAGAATAAGGCTGTAACGTAACAAAATATGGACAAAGTCAAGGGGTCTGAATACTTTCCGAAAGCTCTGTATAGCCAAGCAGAACTGACAGCTAAGTTTAAACCTGCTCTTCATGCCGTCCGTCCGGCCAGGCTGAGGCTGAGGCACATGCTCAAGAGAGCTCCAGGAATGGAAGATGAGAGTGAATGCTGAGTCATAAATACTTCTGTTTTTAAACTGTCCGACCGGGTCCATCACACTGAGGAAGAGAACGGGGGGTGTAAATCTGAGCTTTACAACACTTGCTTCCCAGGAGGTTAGGGCCAAGGGAGGAGAAGAAGAGTCACATGGCTTTACACCCATCTACTCTTCCCCTGGGAGCAAGACCCTTAGTTATTCCCCTGGGAACAAGCCCCTTAGTTCTTCCCCTGGGAACAAGCCCCTTAGTTCTCCCCCTGGGAACAAGCCCCTTAGTTATTCCCCTGGGAACAAGCCCCTTAGTTCTCCCCCTGGGAACAAGCCCCTTAGTTCTTCCCCTGGGAACAAGCCCCTTAGTTATTCCCCTGGGAACAAGCCCCTTAGTTCTCCCCCTGGGAACAAGCCCCTTAGTTCTCCCCCTGGGAACAAGCCCCTTAGTTCTCCCCCTGGGAACAAGCCCCTTAGTTCTTCCCCTGGGAACAAGCCCCTTAGTTCTTCCCCTGGGAACAAGCCCCTTAGTTCTTCCCTGGGAACAAGCCCCTTATTTCTCCCCCTGGGAACAAACCCCTTAGTTATTCCCCTGGGAACAAGCCCCTTAGTTATTCCCCTGGGAACAAGCCCCTTAGTTCTCCCCCTGGGAACAAGCCCGTTAGTTATTCCCCTGGGAACAAGCCCCTTAGTTCTCCCCCTGGGAACAAGCCCCTTAGTTCTTCCCCTGGGAACAAGCCCCTTAGTTCTTCCCCTGGGAACAAGCCCCTTAGTTCTTCCCTGGGAACAAGCCCCTTATTTCTCCCCCTGGGAACAAACCCCTTAGTTATTCCCCTGGGAACAAGCCCCTTAGTTATTCCCCTGGGAACAAGCCCCTTAGTTCTTCCCTGGGAACAAGCCCCTTATTTCTCCCCCTGGGAACAAACCTCTTAGTTCTCCCCCTGGGAACAAGCCCCTTAGTTCTCCCCCTGGGAACAAGCCCCTTAGTTCTTCCTTGGGAACAAGCCCCTTAGTTCTCCCCCTGGGAACAAGCCCCTTAGTTCTCCCCCTGGGAACAAGCCCCTTAGTTCTCCCCCTGGGAACAAGCCCCTTAGTTCTCCCCCTGGGAACAAGCCCCTTAGTTCTTCCCTGGGAACAAGCCCCTTAGTTCTCCCCCTGGGAACAAGCCCCTTAGTTCTCCCCCTGGGAACAAGCCCGTTAGTTCTTCCCCTGGAAACAAGCCCCTTAGTTCTCCCCCTGGAACAAGTCCCTTTGTCCCCCCCCCCGGTAAACAAGCCCCTTAGTCCTCCCCCTGGAACAAGTCCCTTTGCCCCCCCCCCCCCCCCCCCGGTAAACAAGCCCCTTAGTTCTTCCCGTGGGAACAAGACCCTTAGTTCTTCCCCTGGAAACAAGCCCCTTAGTTCTCCCCCTGGAACAAGTCCCTTTGTCGTCCCCCCCGGTAAACAAGCCCCTTAGTTCTCCCCCTGGAACAAGTCCCTTTGTCCCCCCCCCACCCCCCCCCCCCCGGTAAACAAGCCCTTTAGTTCTTCCTCTAGACACCGAGAAGTTTGCTTTTCAAAAATTATGTGAAGCAGAAATGTTGTTTAATACAGGCAAAGAAACAAAATATAAATTTTAGCACTAGTTGGGAAGTTGAAAATTCCATATGGTATTGCACGTTTGCAGGATGAGCAATAGCTTTACAAATAAACTGTCAATGTGTTTTTTATTTTTTCCTCATCAAGCATCTGTAGCTCATTCTGTCAATAGCACGCGGGGGCTGATTCCACTATCAGCAATGCTTCTTGCCCAGGCAGAACCAGGCAGTCACAGTGATGTTCTAAAAAGTGCATTAAACAGTCATCACATTGGGAATAGACAGTAGGGTAAAAAGGTAGTCTCCATAGGGTTATTTTACCCCTGCACCACCTGTTTCCTTCAACTGTATCGCATTAAGCTAACGCTGGCTGGAGAGAGCAGCTGTGAATGGTCTTTCTGGGAAACATCTTTGCACCAGAGAGACTTTTATTAGCTATAATGGCCCATTTGTTATTGTGTGTGTGTATGTGTGTATGTGTGTGTATGTATGTGTGCGTGCGTGTGTGTGTGTACTGTTAGAGTCATTTTGGGATGGAGCACTAGGCAACGTCATGTCTGGCAGGTACAATGAAAAGCACTTAACTTTGGCGGAGGTCAAAGGCATAGCATTGTGCAGCTCAGCAGCCATTAAGTGATGGACAACAAAATGGGAGGGATGGAGAGAGGATGAGGTCATAGAGTCCTTAAAGATCTAGCCTATAGAGGATAGGAGCTAGATGTTGTGCCTCATTACCCAGAGTACCCTAGTCTATAAGTCAGTGGTCTAGACCTGTGTGGGGTTGAATGACCCATACATCCTTCAGCTTTCATCATAAGTATAACTATCCGGAATGACCCATGGTACGCTTGAGGAGCATGCCCCTCTCTGGTTACCAGTCTTTGGTATTGGAGTCTATTTCTGGAATCCTCTCCCTCTTTCTCTCCCTCTCTCCCTCTCTCTCTCCCTCGCTCCCTCCTTCTCTCTCCCTTTCTCTCTCTCTCTCCCTCTCTCTCCCCCTCTCTCTCTCTCTCTCCCTCTCTCTCCCTCTCTCTCTCTCCCTCCCTCTCTCTCCCTCTCTCTCTCTCTCCCTCCCTCTCTCTCCCTCTCTCTCTCTCCCTCCCTCTCCAGGTGGAGGTGTTATATATACATATACTCAGTGGGATGGATCACGGCTCAGATCAGGGATGCGACGGGAATAGCCTTCCCCCTCCTGCAAGGTGTATGGGAATAGCCTTCCCCCTCCTGCAAGGCTCCCGGCGGGCCGGGTGACGATGAAAGATGATGGGCAGCTGGAAACTTCTAGCCCTGCACATTCAGCTGGACCACGCTGGGAGCTGTCAGTGAGGTTCATTTTGTGATGCTTGTGATTTGTGGGCAGGGTTAAGTTAAGCCTCAACAATCACTCATATTAGCAAACTTATTTCATTTCAAACTACACATTTCTCTAGTACGGCACTATGGGTTCTTTATCATAATGAACGATATCAGCAAAATGTCCACGATAAGTGGGCAGTTTGGTCGGTGTCGATAATTTTCGGTTTATCGTCCCAGGTCTGAGATGCTTCAATGCCAATATTCTATCCGGCTCCCTTTTATAGAAGTCGAGATATTTTATAGTAATTTTTCTCCAGTTGACTACTTCTTAGTGATGACTGAAAGTAACTGATGACTATATGAACTTTCTTACTTCACCTTGTCAATTAGAGAGGATGTTAAATTGCTAGGATACTTATCGTAAATTAACCTAGCTGGGATATAATGATAGTACATCACTCTCAAAATGGCTGACATAGCTGTCAATGAAATACATCAGCGCAGGCATTCAGCACAGCCTCCCGAAGAGGCAGATCACATCCATCACAGTGACTGGCCGCAAGGCCAACGATGAACTAGTTGTATCTGAGGGCACAGGAACTAGCCTGAGTCCCTCATATGTTTGTGCTGTCTTGCCAACTGCTATGTCAACGTCACGCCAAAGTTGCACAAGACAGCACAAACAGAGTTGGGAGTCAGGCTAGACAGGAACGTCCCTCAGAGTTCATAGTGAGTTGATGAATTATGTGTGTAGTTGGCAACTCAATGTGTTTTTGAACTGCACACACTATAAAGAGACTCCTCTCAACTCTCTGGAAAAAGTTAGCCTGGCTATATAATCTATTTTCCTGTATTCCAACAGTTTATTTTACAGTGGGGACTGAGTGTGTATTGTCATGCTGTCCTGCATTATTGTTCTCCTGAGTAGGACAACAGGTGGCTCTGAGAGTACAGGCCCGCCGCGTCGCCATGACAACCCCCAGCACATTGTAAATAAGGTCAGAGTTGATGGGAGCCCATTGAGATCTAAATCTATAAGCGGATATTTTCTACCTCCCATAGCAGGCACTGTGAGGCCCACCTTTTAGTCTGTTTCTGACAGGATGTATGTGTCAAGGAGAGGTTCCGATGACAGCCTCGAATGTGCCTTTACCTCACCACACACGTAGTTTGTGTCAGTCCAGACACACTTACAGACACTGAAACATTGACACCACTGCTACTCAGGAGAAGGCCAGAGGAAAAGCCTTCCCACCCACACACCCACCGCAGCACTGCTCACTGATTGAAAACACAGACCCGCACGGAGCCGAGGACACATTGAAAGGAGTCTGAGATGTAGTCCCGTGGTTGCCGTGGTCTGACAGAAAACAGTCCCACAGGAGAGCATGCCTCAGTGAAGGTCCAAGCGTAGAACAGTATACTTCTGGAATATAATGCTGGGTTTTAAAGGGAAAAAACATGCTGTGAAATTCTGTGATTCTTTGAAAAATACAGTTTTCAATTATTTTCAGAGTTGTCTGGCAAATGATCATAGAATCTTGACATTGTTTTGAATACTGCTATGCTCCTATCAGACCACCATTTTGATTCCCCACATGCAAATCAAATGCCTTGTCCTAAGGTACCAGAGCAGGTGACATGGTCACCCGGACTCTATTGTCATCCAGAATAGACCACCTGAGTCAAATAAAAACTACAATGCATTTTACTCTGTCACCTTGTCACCTATTGTTTAAGATGTGAGTGACGTGGGTACCAGTGTCTTCAGTAAAACTAAGTTCCTGACTACATGTAGGGATCAGCTTTTTTAAGGCTGTCCTGATGAAGGTAGATTGCATAGAATGACATATAGAACTATAGGATGTGTATGGTAGATACTATTAGGGTCTAACTGGCCAGTCTCTTTCAACTTGGGAACTGCCTATACTTCATGTTCACCCTTGTCAAGGTTTTCACTCTCTTCATAAAACAACAATCAACCAATCCCAAACTGACTAACCTACCCCTGGGCACTTGAAACAAGTTAACCCCCCCCCCCCCTCTCTCTCTCTCTCTCCTTCCTCTCTCTCTCTATCTCCACGGGGACAGTTCCAGACTCCTTAGGGATCAGTTCCCTGACAGGACCATCTGGCCAAGCAAGTGTGTGTGTGTGTGTGTGTGTGTGTGTGTGTGTGTGTGTGTGTGTGTGTGTGTGTGTGTGTGTGTGTGTGTGTGTGTGTGTGTGTGTGTGTGTGTGTGTGTGTGTGTGTGTGTGTGTGTGTGTGTGTGTGTGTGTCATTAGGGGTAGGTTAAATTTAGCAGCGAGGCTGATATCTGCATGCCAGGTCCTATCTGTCCCTTTACCCCCTCCCTCCCTCTCTCTCTCCTTCCCTCCCTCCCCAGTCATTTCTCTCCACTGCACCACACTGTCCTTTTATCCAGTCCTCTATCACAGCAGCGTCTCATTCCCCCTCTTTCTGTCTCTCTCTCTCCCAGGCACGCTCCCTCTCTCCGTCAGCATCGGCGGGAGAGTGATTCACCCCCCTCCTCCTCCCCATCGCTCTAACTGGATTGTACAGACAGAGGCAAGCTGAGGACACAGGAGAGGAGAAAAAGGGCTCGATCAGGGAAGGAAGACGTGGAAACACTACACACTGGATAACATTTCCTCTCTGCTGGCAGGAGGCTACAGAGCAACACAGTGACACTGCAGCAGTAGCAGCAAGCAGCAGTCTGGACTACAGCTTTGACTCACCGCTCTCTGAGGTAAGACTGGTTGTCAGCTACACGCTGCAGCTAAACCCAGAGAGGGAGGTCAAACTACAGGGACTTCTCTCTCTGTACCCATGACAACCCTCTTTGTCTACAGTATTTCCTTCAGTTGATCGTGTGCATTCTGCAGTGTATGGAGACAGGCTGGTGTTGAGTGGTTGTTGCTGTGACGGTGTTGTGGCTAATCAGACAGGGCAGGTAGACTGCATGAAGGGAACATGTAGTGACCACATAGACCACTCTGCTCACTGTTGTATTCTCAGTGAGGTCAGCTGAGGGACTTGGTTTACAGATCCACTATCAATCCTATTGACTCCTGTTGATTTGACATCTTTGCATCATTACTGATGTTTTGGGTGCATATCTGCATGAGTATTGAGGTTATGTTTGTGTATCTGGATAGAATATTGTACTAAAAAAAGGTGCTGTCTAGAACCGAAAGGGTTCTTTGGCTGTCCACATAGCATATCCCTTTGAAGAACCCTTTTGGTTCCAGGTGTAACCCTTTTGGGTTCCATCTAGATCCCTTTCCACAGACGGTTCTACCTGGAAACCAAAAGGGTTCTACCTGGAACCAAAAATGATTATCCAATGGGGACAGCCAGGAAAACCCTTTGGAACCCTTTTTTCTAAGAGTGTCGATCAGTTTCCAGGTAAACATAATCCCATGTGATTGACTGCAGCTAATAGGAACATATCTATCGATTGTCAACTGAGAAGTGCAGGAAGTAGTTACCACCTAGTCCACTGGGCAATAGTGACGTTAAGTTCTGATTATCTTCTAGTCAATTTCCTTACCACACATCAAAGAAAAAGATCAACAAAGATGGCCTATGGATATTCTACATTGAAGTGGTACAGTGATAGCAGCAGGGTATTTCCAAAGGGCAGCGGGTCCAGGCTCAGGGCCCTGTGCGTCTCAGATCACCAGGGGGCTGCGGGGAATACGGAGGGGCCGAGCCAGATCGGGTTATCAGGCCTTCACCCAGCAGCTC
Organism: Salvelinus fontinalis; assembly: GCF_029448725.1. Taxonomy (NCBI): domain Eukaryota; kingdom Metazoa; phylum Chordata; class Actinopteri; order Salmoniformes; family Salmonidae; genus Salvelinus; species Salvelinus fontinalis. The sequence goes on along the minus strand of NC_074671.1, from coordinate 66,582,156 downwards.
CGTTTTGAAAGAGTCGTCCCAGAGCAGGGAGAGGGAGGCGGAGGCCTGGCCGTCATCAATACATTGTAGCAGCGACCAGATCCTTCTGGCTGTGGATCAGACTGGCGCAAACATGGCGCCCAAAACAAGCGCCTCTGTGTTTGGTCGTCATTTCTCAAGCTAGAGCAGATGATTCCCACGTTTAGAGTAGCTCATTTAGTGGGCACAGTATGGTCAATATGTGACCCAAGAGGAGTCGGTCGTTCAGGGTTCCTAACCTAAAGACCATTAGAACTCCTTCAACATTGTTTACATTTATGTTATCAATTCCCGGGAGGCTCCAGGGTTTGGCAAGGCAACCCTACAGTGGTAAAGCACATTGGATGTTTGTGTAACATGAAAAGGACCACATCATCTTCGGTGACAGACCTTTTAAGTTGATCCCTCTTGCCTTAAGTGTGAACATTAACGGTCACCAAGTCATTCAGCGTCAACGCCTACCTTTCTCCTTGTGGACATACTTTCTATAGTTCAGAACTTTATGCCCATCCCTCTAGCGTTAAAGTCTGAACATTTAGTGTCACCAAGGCATTCAGGAAACAAACAGCTATAGCGTTAGCCAGTGACTGCCTCTCCCCTCGTCTAACCTGCTAACTGTAGTTGAGAACTTTATGTCAATCCCTCCGGAGTTGAGTCTGAACATTAGAGGTCATAAAACAGGAAAGGTCTGTGTCTGTCTTCCCTCATCTATAACCTGCCGAAGCTCCATACTCTTCTCTAGACATGCCCTGATAAGCCTAACACTAAACCTAAACCCAACACTAATCTGTGCGGTAAGCTAATATTTGTCCTGACCGAAGGGCACCCAGTAATGCTCCATATGAACTTTTAAAAGGCCAGGAGACCCGACAGAGTGGTTTGTGAGTCCAAGCGACGGGCTAACACATACAACCAGGCCTGACCTGAAATACTTTAAGAAATTAGGAGATGGGAAACGTGGATTCATATTAACGACCATTGTGTATGTTGCCCGTATGTTGTCAATGGACCGTGCGGTGCATTCTGGGTACAATCCCACAAGGAGTGCCCTCCTTCAAGGAGTCAATGGGAGTCAATTGGGCGCCAGCTCCAAAATCCAACATTAGCATGAATTACGTGAACAAGAGGCACAACATTACAAATCTTTTCTGAGATGTGAGATAATTAACTTGTTCTCTGTAATATCATATAGCTTTGAAATCAGGACATTCCGTACTTTTGAGGATAATAGGCAGGTTTCTCGACTCATACCTTCATAACATTTTATTATTACGTCTTTTACTTTTCTATTATTTCTCTATTTTCTTTCTCTTTGCGTTGTTGGGAAGGGCCCGTAAACATTTCACTGTTAGTCCACACCTGTTGTTTACGAAGCATGTGACAGATGCAATTTGATTTCATTACATTTTGATTTGACTTTTAGAAGGGATTGCTGGACGATTAGGTTAGCAACCGCATGACAACATGAACGTGATAGGTTGACAGTCTGCTGGGTGGGGCAGCATAGTACTTTCCTCTATTCATTGGCCAATGACTATCCCATCTCCTCATTTCTTAAAGTATTTCTGGCATGGCGTGGCCTATCGGTGGTGCCTGCCTCCTCAGGCTTTGTAATCTGACTGTAAGCCTGGGATGTGGTGTGGCAGCTAGGGCCTAGGGAGGGTCTGAGGGTGTGTGGATGTGGTGTGGCAGCTAAGGCCTAGGGAGAGTCTGACAGTGTGTGGATGTGGTGCGACAGCTAAGGCCTAGGGAGTGTCTGACAGTGTGTGGATGTGGTGAGACAGCTAGGGCCTAGGGAGGGTCTGACAGTGTGTGGATGTGGTGTGACAGCTAAGGCCTAGGGAGGGTCTGACAGTGTGTGGATGTGGTGAGACCGCTAGGGCCTAGGGAGGGTCTGACAGTGTGTGGATGTGGTGCGACAGCTAAGGCCTAGGGAGGGTCTTACAGGGTGTGTATGACAGTGGCTGGTAAAACTGTAAATCAAAGGTCGGGCTCATAGTAATGGAACACTATCAAACTGTCATTACTATGTGCTGCCCTCCCCTCAACAGCCAACACTGGTGTATGCCCAGGTTACATGTGAAGTCCCAGTAGGAGTGTACAGGATGTGTGGGGTGAACAAGGGAGACAGGGGGTGAGGAGAGAGGGATCAAGGAACAGCTGAATCAGCAGAGCCCAGGGATTTGGGCTTATAAATTCCATTGGGCCATTTGTGCAGTGATGGATTGGATGGGATACTGATGCAGTGTTGAGCCCATGGTTACCGTAGAGATTGTTACCTTGGTTTGGCACCGGCATGCTCTGCCGTCTGGTTCCTTCAGTGTGATTGACAGTTTGGGGGAAGTGGGGCAGTAATCAGTACATCAGACTGACAAGCATTAGTCACCCATGCTGCTGTCTGGAGCTAGAGGGGAGTTGGGTTAGTGATCTGTTTACCTTCAGAGTTGTGTGTTGTGTCTGTGAGAGTTTGTGCGTCCGTGCAGGTATCAAATGAATACTTGAACAAGTACAGCTGATGCTGCTGTAAGGCCAGATATGAAGCCATGTCTACAGGCAGTGAGATCTTCACAAGTTACTGCCACCATCATTCTGTCTCATTAACATGTGCTGTGAGGCCGTGGCCCCTAATACCAACCATGGCTGTAGACTCCTCCCTTCTTCCCCTCAGCCAAATCCCTTCACTAAGGGTTTAAGGGGGGCTGGCCGGGGTGTTTGCCAGGCTTCATCAACACTTCATCTGTCTCCTCATGACAGTAGTTGGATTCTGCAGTAACACTTCTTTGGCCCCAATTGCAGATGCACTGAAACCACACAGGGAGTTTCTTCAGAAAGTTGACACAGGTGTTGAGTGCATTGAAACCGACATACCCCACAAGCTGCCACTCCTACTACTGTGGACATTGATACTGTGCATGCACGCTTTTGTTCCAGCTCAGCACAACCACAACCACAACCACACCTACAGTACCAGTCAAAAGTTTGGATACACCTACTCATTCAAGGGTTTTGCTTTATTTGTACTATTTTCTACATGATTCCATATGTTATTTCATTATTTTGATGTCTTCACTATTATTCTACAATGTAGAAAATAGTAAAAATAAAGAACATACTTTGAATGAGTAGGTGTGTCCAAACTTTTGACTGGTACTGTAATTCAACAAATCCAATAGCCCCAAGCCCTGGACTCACTGAACCCAGTGTGTTAGTGCTGGACCAGGTCTTGTGGTTTGTCCATCATGTGGTCTGAGGGAGGCCATGGAGGGGGCTGGTCAGAGAGACAGGGGCCAGAGAGGGGCCGGGTTTGAGATGGGGACTGGTCAGAGAGACAGGGGCCAGAGAGGGGCCGGGTTTGAGATGGGGACTGGTCAGAGAGACAGGGGCCAGAGAGGGGCCGGGTTTGAGATGGGGACTGGTCAGAGAGACAGGGGCTAGAGAGGGGCCAGGTTTGAGATGGGGGCTGGTCAGAAAGACAGGGGCTAGAGAGGGGCTGGGGTTGAGATGGGGGCTGGTCAGAGAGACAGTGGCTTGAGAGGGGGTTGAGATGGGGGATGGTCAGAGAGACAGTGGCTTGAGAGGGGGTTGAGATGGGGGGTGGTCAGAGAGACAGTGGCTAGAGAGGGGGTTGAGATGGGGGATGGTCAGAGAGACAGTGGCTAGAGAGGGGGTTGAGATGGGGGATGGTCAGAGAGACAGTGGCTAGAGAGGGGGTTGAGATGGGGGATGGTCAGAGAGACAGTGGCTAGAGAGGGGGTTGAGATGGGGGATGGTCAGAGAGACAGTGGCTAGAGAGGGGGTTGAGATGGGGGATGGTCAGAGAGACAGTGGCTAGAGAGGGGGTTGAGATGGGGGATGGTCAGAGAGACAGCGGCTAGAGAGGGGGTTGAGATGGGGGATGGTCAGAGAGACAGCGGCTAGAGAGGGGGTTGAGATGGGGGATGGTCAGAGAGACAGCGGCTAGAGAGGGGGTTGAGATGGGGGATGGTCAGAGAGACAGTGGCTAGAGAGGGGGTTGAGATGGGGGATGGTCAGAGAGACAGTGGCTAGAGAGGGGGTTGAGATGGGGGATGGTCATAGAGACAGCGGCTAGAGAGGGGGGTTGAAATGGGGGATGGTCAGAGAGACAGCGGCTAGAGAGGGGGTTGAGATGGGGGATGGTCAGAGAGACAGTGGCTAGAGAGGGGGTTTTGGTTTGGGGATGGTCAGAGAGACAGTGGCTAGAGAGGGGGTTGAGATGGGGGATGGTCAGAGAGACAGCGGCTAGAGAGGGGGTTGAGATGGGGGATGGTCAGAGAGACAGCGGCTAGAGAGGGGGTTGAGATGGGGGATGGTCAGAGAGACAGTGGCTAGAGAGGGGGTTGAGATGGGGGATGGTCAGAGAGACAGTGGCTAGAGAGGGGGTTGAGATGGGGGATGGTCAGAGAGACAGCGGCTAGAGAGGGGGGTTGAAATGGGGGATGGTCAGAGAGACAGCGGCTAGAGAGGGGGTTGAGATGGGGGATGGTCAGAGAGACAGTGGCTAGAGAGGGGGTTTTGGTTTGGGGATGGTCAGAGAGACAGTGGCTAGAGAGGGGGTTGAGATGGGGGATGGTCAGAGAGACAGCGGCTAGAGAGGGGGTTGAGATGGGGGATGGTCAGAGAGACAGTGGCTAGAGAGGGGGTTGAGATGGGGGATGGTCAGAGAGACAGCGGCTAGAGAGGGGGTTGAGATGGGGGATGGTCAGAGAGACAGTGGCTAGAGAGGGGGTTGAGATGGGGGATGGTCAGAGAGACAGTGGCTAGAGAGGGGGTTGAGATGGGGGATGGTCAGAGAGACAGCGGCTAGAGAGGGGGTTGAGATGGGGGATGGTCAGAGAGACAGTGGCTAGAGAGGGGGTTGAGATGGGGGATGGTCAGAGAGACAGCGGCTAGAGAGGGGGTTGAGATGGGGGATGGTCAGAGAGACAGCGGCTAGAGAGGGGTTTGAGATGGGGGCTGGTCAGAGAGACAGCGGCTAGAGAGGGGTTTGAGATGGGGGATGGTCAGAGAGACAGTGGCTAGAGAGGGGGTTGAGATGGGGGATGGTCAGAGAGACAGCGGCTAGAGAGGGGGTTGAGATGGGGGATGGTCAGAGAGACAGTGGCTAGAGAGGGGGTTGAGATGGGGGATGGTCAGAGAGACAGCGGCTAGAGAGGGGGTTGAGATGGGGGATGGTCAGAGAGACAGTGGCTAGAGAGGGGGTTGAGATGGGGGATGGTCAGAGAGACAGCGGCTAGAGAGGGGGTTGAGATGGGGGATGGTCAGAGAGACAGCGGCTAGAGAGGGGGTTGAGATGGGGGATGGTCAGAGAGACAGCGGCTAGAGAGGGGGTTGAGATGGGGGATGGTCAGAGAGACAGTGGCTAGAGAGGGGGTTGAGATGGGGGATGGTCAGAGAGACAATGGCTAGAGAGGGGGTTGAGATGGGGGATGGTCAGAGAGACAGCGGCTAGAGAGGGGGTTGAGATGGGGGATGGTCAGAGAGACAGCGGCTAGAGAGGGGGTTGAGATGGGGGATGGTCAGAGAGACAGTGGCTAGAGAGGGGGTTGAGATGGGGGATGGTCAGAGAGACAGCGGCTAGAGAGGGGGTTGAGATGGGGGATGGTCAGAGAGACAACGGCTAGAGAGGGGGTTGAGATGGGGGATGGTCAGAGAGACAACGGCTAGAGAGGGGGTTGAGATGGGGGATGGTCAGAGAGACAGCGGCTAGAGAGGGGGTTGAGATGGGGGATGGTCAGAGAGACAGTGGCTAGAGAGGGGGTTGAGAGTGGGGATGGTCAGAGAGACAGTGGCTAGAGAGGGGGTTGAGATGGGGGATGGTCAGAGAGACAGTGGCTAGAGAGGGGGTTGAGATGGGGGATGGTCAGAGAGACAGTGGCTTGAGAGGGGGATGAGATGGGGGATGGTCAGAGAGACAGTGGCTAGAGAGGGGGTTGAGATGGGGGATGGTCAGAGAGACAGTGGCTTGAGAGGGGGATGAGATGGGGGATGGTCAGAGAGACAGTGGCTTGAGAGGGGGTTGAGATGGGGGATGGTCAGAGAGATAGTGGCTAGAGAGGGGGTTGAGATGGGGGATGGTCAGAGAGATAGTGGCTTGAGAGGGGGATGAGATGGGGGATGGTCAGAGAGACAGTGGCTTGAGAGGGGGTTGAGATGGGGGATGGTCAGAGAGATAGTGGCTAGAGAGGGGGTTGAGATGGGGGATGGTCAGAGAGACAGTGGCTTGAGAGGGGGTTGAGATGGGGGATGGTCAGAGAGACAGTGGCTAGAGAGGGGGTTGAGATGGGGGATGGTCAGATAGACAGTGGCTAGAGAGGGGGTTGAGATGGGGGATGGTCAGAGAGACAGCGGCTAGAGAGGGGGTTGAGATGGGGGATGGTCAGAGAGACAGCAACTAGAGAGGGGGTTGAGATGGGGGATGGTCAGAGAGACAGCGGCTAGAGAGGGGGTTGAGATGGGGGATGGTCAGAGAGACAGCGGCTAGAGAGGGGTTTGAGATGGGGGCTGGTCAGAGAGACAGCGGCTAGAGAGGGGGTTGAGATGGGGGATGGTCAGAGAGACAGTGGCTAGAGAGGGGGTTGAGATGGGGGATGGTCAGAGAGACAGCAACTAGAGAGGGGGTTGAGATGGGGGATGGTCAGAGAGACAGTGGCTAGAGAGGGGGTTGAGATGGGGGATGGTCAGATAGACAGTGGCTAGAGAGGGGGTTGAGATGGGGGATGGTCAGAGAGACAGCGGCTAGAGAGGGGGTTGAGATGGGGGATGGTCAGAGAGACAGCAACTAGAGAGGGGGTTGAGATGGGGGATGGTCAGAGAGACAGCGGCTAGAGAGGGGTTTGAGATGGGGGCTGGTCAGAGAGACAGCGGCTAGAGAGGGGGTTGAGATGGGGGATGGTCAGAGAGACAGTGGCTAGAGAGGGGGTTGAGATGGGGGATGGTCAGAGAGACAGCGGCTAGAGAGGGGGTTGAGATGGGGGATGGTCAGAGAGACAGTGGCTAGAGAGGGGGTTGAGATGGGGGATGGTCAGAGAGACAGTGGCTAGAGAGGGGGGTTGAGATGGCGGATGGTCAGAGAGACAGTGGCTAGAGAGGGGGTTGAGATGGGGGATGGTCAGAGAGACAGCAACTAGAGAGGGGGTTGAGATGGGGGATGGTCAGAGAGACAGCGGCTAGAGAGGGGATTGAGATGGGGGATGGTCAGAGAGACAGCGGCTAGAGAGGGGGTTGAGATGGGGGATGGTCAGAGAGACAGTGGCTAGAGAGGGGGTTGAGATGGGGGATGGTCAGAGAGACAGCAACTAGAGAGGGGGTTGAGATGGGGGATGGTCAGAGAGACAGCGGCTAGAGAGGGGGTTGAGATGGGGGATGGTCAGAGAGACAGTGGCTAGAGAGGGGGTTGAGATGGGGGATGGTCAGAGAGACAGTGGCTAGAGAGGGGGTTGAGATGGGGGATGGTCAGAGAGACAGTGGCTAGAGAGGGGGTTGAGATGGGGGATGGTCAGAGAGACAGCGGCTAGAGAGGGGGTTGAGATGGGGGATGGTCAGAGAGACAGCGGCTAGAGAGGGGGTTGAGATGGGGGATGGTCAGAGAGACAGCGGCTAGAGAGGGGGTTGAGATGGGGGATGGTCAGAGACACAGTGGCTAGAGAGGGGGTTGAGATGGGGGATGGTCAGAGAGACAGTGGCTAGAGAGGGGGTTGAGATGGGGGATGGTCAGAGAGACAGTGGCTAGAGAGGGGGTTGAGATGGGGGATGGTCAGAGAGACAGTGGCTAGAGAGGGGGTTGAGATGGGGGATGGTCAGAGAGACAGTGGCTAGAGAGGGGGTTGAGATGGGGGATGGTCAGAGAGACAGCGGCTAGAGAGGGGGTTGAGATGGGGGATGGTCAGAGAGACAGCGGCTAGAGAGGGGGTTGAGATGGGGGATGGTCAGAGACACAGTGGCTAGAGAGGGGTTTGAGATGGGGGATGGTCAGAGAGACAGTGGCTAGAGATGGGGGATGGTCAGAGAGACAGCGGCTAGAGAGGGGTTGAGATGGGGGCTGTAGAGGGGTTGACCAGTGCCAGTGGGACCCGAGCCAAGCACATGTAGCTCCCCAAAGAGCAGCGAGGTTGCTTCCTTTTTAGACCAGGTATCCTGTTTCCTCACAGAATGCCACTGGTGTAGTCTCTGGGAAAAGAGCTCTATATATATATAAATATATATATCTGAAGAGAAATTCTAATGTTGTTCACCCCCACATCTCCTCCTCCATCTGCCTGCCAGCCACAATGCTGTGCCTTGCTGCACATTGAAGTTAAATATCAGCATGTTTATTTTTAACCCTCTATTTGTCATTTAGAATCACAGCATAGCTTCAAGCTGCACTGCAGTCATTGTATCTGTGGGTTGAAGGAGAATTCAGAGCTGTAGGGACTTCTCTCTCCCCAGTTAGAGAATATGGAGGGAGGCAGAGAAGTGAGTTGTGTACTAGTCCCACTTGAGACCTTCTGGCCTAGTTACCAGAGTGACCATGAGCTCTGTCAAAACAAGCCTGCACTGCAGTGTTTACACCAGGGGTGTCAAACATACGGCCCGCGGGCCGGAACCGGCCCCCAAGGAGGTTCGATCAGGCCCGCAGGATAATTTGAAAGTGGAAAAAATGCATAAAAGACATGGAATTAATATTTTTAATTCGCTGCAATTCATGGATTATCCGCTAAGGGGCGCACTCTTTCCATCAGAGTAGAAGACAAGCCGCATCACTGAGACAGACTGAAAACAGCAGACGGTATCAATGCGCCATCTGCTGCTTGTTACGACGTTGTTAATACCTTGGTCTCTACCTCTCCGCTACACCCTCATTAGCCAAAATGTCGTTATCCAAACGGAGAAAAGTAGATAAGGAGTGTAGAATTTTCAAAGAAAAATGGACCACGTCCTATTTATTTACAGAGATGCACGGAAAACCTTCGTGCTTGGTGTGTTTGCAACAAGTTTCGGTATTGAAGGAATATAATATTCGACGCCACTACGAGACTCATCACAGCGAAAAATATGACGGCTTGCAAGGACAACTGAGAAGAGATAAGATTAACGAATTGCTGGCGGGTCTGAGGAAACAGCAGTCAACTTTCATCCAGAGCCGAGAAGTCAGTGAAGCAGCGGTAAAAGCCAGCTACCTAATTGCTAGCGAAATAGCATTAGCATCGAAGCCGTATTCCGACGGTGACTTTGTTAAACGATGCATGATGAAGGCGGCTGAACTTGTATGTCCCGAGAAGCGACAAGCTTTTGCCAATATTAGCCTGACGAGGAATACTATAGCAGAGAGGATTTCGGAACTATCGGCAGATTTAGACAGTCAATTGAAACAGAGAGTCAAGTCATTTATTGCATTTTCCGTGGCAATTGACGAGAGCACTGACATCACAGACGTGGCCCAACTGGCCATATTTATTCGAGGAGTTGATGAGACATTGACTGTTACTGAAGAGTTTCTTGAGTTGGTGCCAATGATGGACACCACAACAGCCGAGGACATTTTCGGCTCTGTCGTTGCTGCATTGGACAGAGTTGGAGTGGACTGGTCCCGCGCTGTCAGCCTGGCTACAGACGGCGCGCCATCCATGGTCGGAAAGAAAGCAGGTGTCGCGACAAAGTTCAAAGACAAAGTACAAGCCCTTAATGGAGGAGATCGTTTCTGGACATTTCACTGTATTTTGCACCAGGAGGCATTGTGTTGCAAGTCGCTGAAAATGGACCACCTCATGGAGGTGGTTGTTCGCACTGTAAATTTCATCCGGTCCAGAGGTCTGAACCATCGTCAGTTTGACAAACTTTTCAGCGACAGCAACATTACCCACAGCCTGCCATACCACACTGAAGTGAGATGGTTAAGCCGAGGCGCTGTGCTGAGGCATTTCTTTGATCTACGAGAGGAAATCGGACAGTTCATGGAGAAAAAAGGAAAACCGGTGTTGGAATTACAATCTCAGGAATGGCTACGGGACCTTGCATTCTTGGTTGATATTACTGAACACTTGAACAATCTGAACAAAATGTTGCAAGGCCGCAAAAAAGTTGTCACACAGTTTTCTGACAACATACATGCATTTAAGTTGAAGCTGACTTTGTGGGAGATGCAACTGGCAAATGGCAACCCTGCTCATTTCCCCTGTCTGAGAGATGTGTGTGTGACCAGACCTGATGCGGACATGAAACGGTACAAAGACAAAATTGCAGGACTACTGCGGGAGTTTGAGAAACGTTTTCAGGTATTTGGTGAACTTGAGACAGAATTTTCAGTTTTTCGCTCACCTTTCACAGTTAAAGCTTCTGATCTGCCGGTCGAAATTCAGCTAGAGATAATTGATTTGCAGTGTGATGCAGATTTGAAGGGCAAATTTGCCTCTGTAGGTCTGGACAGATTTTATCAGTATCTACTACCAGGGTACCCCAAATTAACAGCCCTGGCTGCTAAAATTTTGTGCATGTTTGGGACAACCTACCTTTGTGAACAAATTTTCTCAGTGATGAATATCAATAAAACAAAAATGCGTTCAAGGCTCACAAACAAGCACTTAAATGACATTCTGAAAGTGACAGCTAGTCAGGACATGACACCTGGTGTTGATGCACTTGTACAGGCCAAAAGATGCCAAGTTTCAGGAACAAATACAAGTCCAGACTAGACTAACACCTTTAAAATGCTGCCTTAGATACTGTTTGCATTGAAAGAATACAGCTCTGTGAAGATGAATCCTTACTGTGGTGATTTAAAAAATGTGCACTTTAATGTTAGTCAGCAGCTTCAAAACAAAAGTTGTGTGATGGAATTCTACTGTTCATACAACTCCATAAATTTTCAGTATGTATTGTATGTGTATGTATGTTTCATGTATGAAGTTTACAGATTTACAGGACAGGCGAACACTTTCTTCATTACACATTTAAAATCACTCTCCTTAGTTTGTAAGGTGTACGCAGGGATTACATTTAGATTTTATATGCGTATGTGTAAGTGGTTTAAAAATTCCTTTCTTTAAAAGTCTCATTTAATCTTAAAGTGCATTACTATATTTTTCAGTACCAATTAAAGTTTTGTGCCTTTGTACAATCAGTGGGATCAGTTGCAATGCATATTTGTGAATGATAAAAGTAAATTGCACATTTGTCTAAGGAAATATGAGGTGTTTCATGAAATGTTTTGTAAAAGGATAGTTCATTAAATTTCAATATTTTCCTAATGTTCTTGTGCTTCTTTACACCAAAACAAAGGAAAGACATGATATTTTGGTTATTTATAGCAGAGTATGGTATAATTTTAATGGTCCGGCCCACTTGACATCTCCCTAGGCCGTATGTGGCCCACGATGCGAAATGAGTTTGACACCCCTGGTTTACACAGTTCAACATACCTTTTTTCCTACAATCAAGTCAAACCACACAATGGTCTTTGGGTACTGCGTTGTACAAACAGCTGATAGACTCCTCTCACAGATAGATAGAAATAGGTACACTCTTAGAAAAAAGGGTGCTATCTAGAACCTAAAAGGGTACTTCGGCTGTCCCCATAGGGGAACCCTTTGAAGAACAATTTTTGGTTCCAGGTAAAACCCTATGAGGTTCCAGGTAAAACCTTCTGTGGAAAGGGTTCTACATGGAACCGCATAGGGTTTTACCTGGAACCAAAAAGGGTTCTTCTAAGGGGACAGCCAAAGAACCCTTTTGGAACCCTTTTTCTAAGAGTGTACAGATTTCAGGATGAGACAGGTGTATGTAGGGGTAGTGGTAGGGGTAGGGCTTAAGTAAACAAATATACACATTAAATGGTTGGTCTGATTGTATCCTGCTCAGACTCCTAAAGCCACAGAGCAGACGGGGAGCATTGGCCACTCGCTGCGTCTATACACAGTACCAGGAGGCCTGGAGTGATGGATGAGCGTCCGTGCTGCATTAGACACTCAGCAGCAGATGAAAAGGCCTCATTTTAATGGCTGAAAGTGCCGTGCCTGTGTAATCCTATAGCTGGGGTGTTACAGGGTGAATCCGCAGCTTCTAAACTTATCAGAGGAGGCTGGACCTGCTCAGCCTGAGGTCCAGACTAAGCCTGGTGTGAGACAAATTGCTGGTGAGCTAGTGAATAAAGAAGGGATTGGGTTTTAGGCTGATTTGATGAACCATTTCTGGATTGAACATATACAGTGCATTCGCAAAGTATTCAGACCCCTTCACTTTTTCCACATTTTGTTACATTACAGCCTTATTCTAAAATTGATGAAATTGTTTTTTCCCCCTTCATCAATCTACACACAATACCCCATAATGACAAAGCAAAAATAGATTTTTAGACATTTTTTCTAATTTATAAAAAAATAAAAACACAGAAATATGTTATTTACATAAGTATTCAGACCCTTTGCTATGAGACTCTAAACTGAGCTCAGGTGCATCCTGTTTCCATTGATCATCCTTGAGATGTTTCTACAACTTGATTGGAGTCCACCTGTGGTAAATTCAATTGATTGGACATGGTTTGGAAAGGCACACACCTGTCTATATAAGGTCCCACAGTTGACAGTGTATGTCAGAGCAAAAGCCAAGCCATGAGGTCGAAGGATTGGATAAGACGGCACAAGTACTGGGTTCCCTGCTAAATGCGAGCTAGTGAAAGAACAAAAGGTCATTGAGTTCCAATTGGTTAAAAACAGCCCCACTGGTTGCAGTGACCCTTGTTGTTGTCCTGTCTATGACATCATGTCGCTAGGGACGGTCATACTAAAAATGACAGAGAGCTTATCTTGTCACAGCCACACCTTGTGCCACTCTGGAATTCATCAAACGTCAGGAGCAATTATCAGGCTATTTTCTCCCCCTAGAACATGTCCCCTCAACCGTTCCCTTCTCATTTAAGGCTACTGATTGACTGAGGCATGTTACACACACACGGGATTGGATATGAGCTCTGGCCTCCAGGACACAGCATGGTGCAGTGTCAGGCTGGCATGGGGCCCAGAACTGAGCTACCCATAAGGTGTGAGGAGGGTACAGTACACCGTCTGTCTGCCATATAGTCCAGTTAGACCTTATAACAGGCCTGGCTTAAGCTATGACCCAATCTCTCTTAGACTGCAGCCTTTCTCCACATCGTCTTTCCCTCAGGATACCAGTAAAGGAAGTAGGGCACAGTGGTGTGGAACATTCAGATAGAAATATATTTAGTAGAACAGACATGGCTCTATTACATGTAGAGTAAGAAATCTTGTCAGCTCTTTTAATGACATGTCTATCTGAATGTGACCCAAATGACCTGCTAGGGGGTTTTGGTAGTTAGGGGCTCGCTGTTGATAGCTGTTTTGTTTATTTGGATCCTCATTGGCCTTTGCAGAAGCAGCTCTTCCTGGGGTCCACAGCTATATCAATACCACAACAGATCACTTAGATCTACAGCCATGCTTTGCTAGCTAATCATTGCCAGGAATAATCAACCTGGACCCGGTTTTACAAAAGTGTTGGCATTTAGGCTTACGAGAGTTTTAACGATGCATCTTTCGTACAACGGCCGAAGATGTAAAATAGGTTTCCCAAAACACCACGCAGAGAGAACGTTCACTAAGTGCGTCATTGAGGCATGGGTCGATACTGATAGGATCGAAAGGCAACGCTGCTCTCAGATCAGCTTTCTCTATTCAAATCTTACCTTAACATTCTAATTATTCCACAGTACTGACGACAGATCATCTCCTAGAAAGATATTATCACCTATGGCTGCAAATATTAGGCAGCTTATTATAATGCTTACTCTATAATAAGGCACTAAATCAAGATTTGGCACATCATTGTGCACATGTTGTTACACATCATGAAATATATTGAGACAAATTACAGACAGTAGCCTACAAGTATCAAAATATAACTAAATTGATTGAACGTTAAATGTATTGCAATAGGATTTACATAGGCCTATAGCCTACCGTAGCCAACTTTGTATTTGTAGTCAACTTTGTTGTGAAGTTATCAGCAGTCAAAGAGAGACAGATAAAACATGGGATGTTATGTTTAGCGGAGATCTTCTGTGTATAAAGTGACTTGGGAGGGCAAAAAAGCATCTAACGACGCACTATTCACCCGACGTGCTACCTGTCCCAGACCTGCTGTTGTCAACTCTCTAGAGACAGCAGGAGCGGTAGAGATACTCTCAATGATCGGCTATGGAACCCTTACCTGTTCACCGGACGTGCTACCTGTCCCAGACCTGCTGTTGTCAACTCTCTAGAGACAGCAGGAGCGGTAGAGATACTCTCAATGATCGGCTATGGAACCCTCACCTGTTCACCGGACGTGCTACCTGTCCCAGACCTGCTGTTGTCAACTCTCTAGAGACAGCAGGAGCGGTAGAGATACTCTGAACGATCGGCTATGGAACCCTCACCTGTTCACCGGACGTGCTACCTTTCCCAGACCTGCTGTTTTCAACTCTCTAGAGACAGCAGAAGCGGTAGAGATACTCTCAATGATCGGCTTTGAAAAGCCAACTGACATTTACTACTGAGGTGCTGGCCTGTTGCACCCTCAACAACCACTGTGATTATTATTATTTGACCCTGCTGGTCATCTATGAACATTTGAACATCTTGGCCATGATCTGTTATAATCTCCACCCGGCACAGCCAGAAGAGGACTGGCCACCCCTCATAGCCTGGTTCCTCTCTAGGTTTCTTCCTAGCTTCTGGCCTTTCTAGGGAGTTTTTCCTAGCCACCGTGCTTTTACACCTGCATTGCTTGCTGTTTGGGGTTTTAGGCTGGGTTTCTTTACAGCACTTTGAGATATCAGCTGATGTATTCCTGATTATTATTTGACCATGCTTGTCATTTATGAACATTTTGAACATCTTGGCCATGATCTGTTATAATCTCCACCCGGCACAGCCAGAAGAGGACTGGCCACCCCTCATAGCCTGGTTCCTCTCTAGGTTTCTTCCTAGGTTTTGGCCTTTCTAGGGAGTTTTTCCTAGCCACCGTGCTTCTACACCTGCTTGCTTGCTGTTTGGGGTTTTAGGCTGGGTTTCTGTACAGCACTTCGAGATATTAGCTGATGTACGAAGGGCTATATAAAATAAACTTGATTGATTGATGTAAGAAGGGCTTTATAAATACAATTTGATTTGATTTGACTTAGCTGTTCTACAAGTGGTCTGAGGCGGTCGTTAGATTAAGAGCGTTTTCAAGTGCACCGCTATTAACAATGTTTTTGGGAAACAGCTCAGAGATTTACCGATGCTCCTACGATACTTTTGGGAAACCGGGCCCTGGTGTTTTCTATCTTAGATTTGTTAGCGTTAAGGTTCAAATATCCAAGCAGGAGACACCAGCCAGTGTTAGTCAATACATTACGATCAATACAAGTGAGTGGTTTTAAATAGCCGATCAATTCCCTCTTTCCCAGCGAGTCAATCAATGAGGAGATGCTTAATGCTTAACTAATCACCATCAAGGGGGAAGAGTGACATCAATTGTGACCTCGACAGCTGGTCAATGGCCTAATTGGTTACCTCAGCCTGCTGCGCTAGCAAATAACAATATGTGTTATTCTTAGTAAAGAGTTCAAAGCTTATTGAACTGATATTGTAGCTGTCCAAATTCTTAGATACATGAGATTTCAGTCTGACAGACAGACAGACAACTACCCTTGAGGGTCTGCAACAGTGAGCTAAACTGGTTATAAATCAACTATGGATGTTTTCACTGTGTGGCTAACCATTTAGTTGGATTAAAAACACCACATGGATTAAACAGAAATGTACATGTATTTACGTATATGTAAATTACAGATATCGAAATATATGTTTAAACCTGATATGTACATATTTAAAAATATGAACAAAAATACATGGACATATTACAAAATTGGCCATTTTCATATACTTCTACATAGAGGTTTATACACTGAGTATACAACACATTAATAACACCTGCTTTTTCCATGACCAGGTGAATCCAAGTGAAAGCTATGATCGGTTATTGATGTCACTTGTTAAATCCACTTCAATCAGTGCAAAACGCAACTTTGGAAACCTAATGCTAAGGTACCAGAGGTCAATGAGACTGGACATTATCATCGGGGTAGAAAATATTGTGAGGTGTGAGTGTGCATTTTACACATACATTTTACAAATAATGTACATATATTTTATTTATTTATATATTTGATAAATACATTTTCCCAATATATTTAACTATATTAGGTATATATATTTAACCTCCCACCCCCTCCCCCGTAGTGGGGCGGATTGAGTGACCCTAATTATAGCAGGCAGCGGGCCTTTGGGCAGGCGTGGATTACAGAGAGATCATCCCGCCTCAAGTCTGGGCACATAAACACACCTTTATTTAACTAGGCAAGTCAGTTAAGAACAAATTCTTATTTGCAATGACGGCCTACCAAAAGGCAAAAGGCCTCCTGCGGGGACGGGGGCTGGGATTTAAAAAAAATAGATATATATAGGACAAGAGAGACAAACACAACACTACATAAAGAGAGACCTAAGACAAAAACATAACAAGGCAGCAACACAACATGACAACAACACGGTAGCAACACAACATGGTAGCAACACAACATGACAACAACACGGTAGCAACACAACATGACAACAACACGGTAGCAACACAACATGGTAGCAACACAACATGACAACAACACGGTAGCAACACAACATGACAACAACACGGTAGCAACACAACATGGTAGCAGCACAAAATATGGTACAAACATTATTGGCACAGACAACAGCACAACATGGTAGCAGCACAAAATATGGTACAAACATTATTGGCACAGACAACAGCACAACATGGTAGCAGCACAAAATATGGTACAAACATTATTGGCACAGACAACAGCACAAAGGGCAAGAAGGTAGAGACAACAATACATCACGCAAAGCTGCAAGGACAGAGGCTTAATAACGGCAACACGAGCACTGCAACAGCTAGCCCCACTCCAACAGCTAGCACTGCAGCATTTAGCACAGGCTAGGCTAGCTCCACTGCAGCAGCCATCACAGGCTAGGCTTGACCCACTCCAACAGCCATAGAGCATATATGCGTGAAGGCTAGGCTAGCCCCACTCCAACAGCTAGCAGGGCCTAATTAGCAGCATGGCTAATAGCCATAGCCGCATCTTGCTCAACAGACTATAAACTGTGGGACATGTTAAGGACGAAGCATAGAGATGGTTCACATTTCTTGGAGCCATTTCTCTTTTTTTGTGCTTTCATGACTCCTACTCAGCAGAATGAATCCAGTGATATTTTATAATCCCATGTGGGTATTTTGTATAGGCCTGGTGTTTACTGAGAAGGAAGTGACCTTTGCAATATAGCCTAGTTGGCCTCTTCACATATGAGCCTTTCAACTGTGAGAATTGCCTGATAACATAACTGGTCTACATTCCAAGCATCAATGTGTTCTTTATTTTTTTTAACCTTTATTTTACCAGGTATGTTGACTGAGAACACATTCTCATTTACAGCAATGACCTGGGGAATAGTTACTAGGGAAAGGAGGCAGGATGAATGAGCGAATTGGAAGCTGGGGATGATTAGATAGTAATGATGGTATGCGGGTCAGATTGGGAATTTAGCCAGGACACCAGGGTTACCACCCCTACTCTTACAATAAGTGCCATGGGATCTTCAGTAACCACAGAGAGTCAGGACACCCGTTTAACATCCCATCCGAAAGACAGCACCCTACACAGGGCAATGTCTCCAATCACTGCTCTGGGGGACAAGGATTTTTTTTGGACCAGAGGAAAGTGTGCCTCCTACTGGCCCTCCCATCCAGGGACCGACCAGGACCAACCCTGCTTAGCTTCAGAGGCATGCCAGCAGTGGGATGGATGCAAGGTGTATGGTATGGAGGTCTAGCTGAATATCCACCATTACTTCTCTCCTCTTCCATACTGGAGCTCCACTTCTTGTTTTACATGTTTCCTTCCCCTTTCCCCAGTAGGGGGCATAAAGCTCCAAGCTAAAGTCTGAAAAATGGAACTTGAAGTTTTTGACATCAAGTGGACTAATTGGATCATACTATGCTTAACTTATTCTAGTATTCTTAGATTCTTAGAAAGGGCCTGGTATTCTTAGTACAGTGGTTGGCACACAGTGCCATTACATTCATTGTCCCATATCGTACGATGCCGGAAGCAGCAAAATACTGAGGATATATATAGATAGGCTATCATTGTAAGATTGAACGTGGGCGTAGAGAGGCATACCATGCTTTTATGGTAGAAATAGACCAGAGAAACGGACATGGGACTCTTTCATGGGGAGACAACAGACAAGACTGTGAAGGGTTGCAAGGTGGTGTCACTCCTCTCCAATAGATGAACGGTCAGAAAGAGTCAACCAGAAACACTGAGAGATTAGAAAACCCTTCAAAGAGGGATTTTCAACCTCTGCAAACCGATTGTTGAGTATACTTCAGTTGGCGTGACGATGAGAAGGAATCAACTGACTTGTTGTGAGGTCACTCGGGGTCATAAGGTCGTAGTGGTAGGTATCTTTTAATTTCGTATTTTAGTATTGTTTATTATTTTTTAAACTGCACTGTCGGTTAGGGGCTCATAAGTAAGCATTTCACTGTAAGGTCTACACCTGTTGTATTCGGCGCATGTGACTAATACAATTTGATTTGATTTGATCTCTCAGACAGGTCAGGGTGAGTCAGGCCTAGACATGAACAGTTACAGGACGTGGTGAAAGGAGGAATCACCATTCAGAGGGATCTAGGCTGTATCAGACACACTGACAACCTGATGACCAGCCTAATGGACCCTATTACCCATTTCTGCGTTCTTGTCAGTCCTTTGTCAGAGACACTGATCTAAGGTCAGCTTTGCATTTCTTTCCCTTATGGTGAAGGTAAGAATTTGGGAAAAGTCACTAATCCTAAATCGGTGTTTACAGGTGCCTTCTGCCCAGAACTGCCAGAGAGGATAGGCTCATTGGGAGGAGGGTCATGATACCTGCATAGTGCCTTTAAGAATGATGTTATCTTACTCAGTGCTGCTGTGGCGCTTGTGTGCAGGATACAAAAGTTGCAAATTGCTGCCCTCTGCAGGTTATCCTGTAAAAAGCATCACCAGAATGTAGAGCTTTAGGCCAATGCATTTTTAAAAAACGTTTCAGTAATTTAGCAGACGCTCTTATCCAGAGCGACTTACTGTAGTGGGGCATTTTTGTACTGGTCTCCCGTGGGAGTCGATCCCACAACGCTAAAGTTGCAAACGCCATCCTCTACCCACTGTTCCACAGGGGACCCTATGGAGTGAGCACTCTTCTTCCTACATGGGAAAACAGTATAGAGGACGCTACAACTCAAGTTTATGCTGTAGGCGCACTACAGTATGTCAGACATTTGAGAGTAACATTTACCATGGCGATTTATGATACGTGATCATTACCATTGCTGGCTCAACATAGCCTAGTGACATCTCTATAGCTATACGAGATGGCGCCAACAGACATGGCAGCTCTGCTTCTAGCTCCTAAGAAACTTTGCAGTATTGTTGTAACGCTTTTCCTCCTCCTCTTCATCCGAAGAGGAGGAGTAGTGATCAGACCAAAATGCGTCAGGTTTTGAAAACATAATGAATTTAATAACTTCCGAAAAACAAACACGAAAACAAACACTGGAATGACTACAAAATAACAAAACGAACGTAGACTGAACTAAAACATGAGAACTTACATAAAACACAAAGAACGCAGGAACAGGTACAGACTATAACAAACGACAGAACAAACGCTACAGTCCCGTGTGGTACGAACGAACATACAGACACAGAAGACAACCACCCACAAACAAACAGTGTGAACACCCTACCTTTATATGGTTCCCAATCAGAGGAAACGACAAACACCTGTCTCTGATTGAGAATATAAGGCTAATTACCAATGGCCTAAACATAGAAACACAACACATAGAATGCCCACCCCAACTCACGCCCTGACCAACTAAACACATACAAAAATAACAGACAACAGGTCAGGAACGTGACAATTGTAAAACAAATGTTGTGTTATCTCTTACATTATTAGCCCAGAAAGTTTTTTTGTGTTAGATTTCTAATTCCATTATTTTACAGTGCATTCGCAAAGTATTCAGACCACTTGACTTTTTTCAACATTTTGTTACTTTACAGCTGTATTCTAAAATTGATTAAATTATTTATTTTCCCTTATCAATCTACACACAATACCCCATAATCACAAAGCGAAAACAGGTTTTTAGATCTTTTTGCAAATTTATAACAAAAACCATAACTACCTTATTTACATAAGTATTCAGACCCTTTGCTATGAGACTCTAAACTGAGCTCAGGTGCATCCTGTTTCCATTGATCATCCTTGATGTGTCTACAACTTGATTGGAGTCCACCTGTGGTAAAGTCAATTAATTGGACATGATTTGGAAAGGGACACACCTGTCTATATAAAGGTCCCACAGTTGACAGTGCATATCAGAGCAAAAACCAAGCAATGAGGTCGAAGGAATTGTCCGTAGAGCTCCAAGACAGGATTGTGTTGAGGCACAGATCTGGGGAAGGCTACCAAAACATTTCTGCAGCATTGAAGGTCCCCAAGAACACAGTGGCCTTAAATGGAAAAAGTTTGGAACCACCAAGACTCTTCCTAGAGCTGGCAGCCCGACCAAACTGAGAAATCGGGGGAGAAGGGCCTTGATCAGGGTGACCGAGAACCTGATGGTTACTCTGATTCTCTGGTCTGATGAAACCAAGATTGGTATTTTTGTATTTTATTAGGATCCCCATTAGCTGTTTCAAAAGCAGCAGGTACTCTTCCTGGGGTCCACACAAAACATGAAACATTACATAATACAGAACATTAATAGACAACAGCTCAAGGACTGAACTACACACAAACTATCTAGGTCAAATATGGGAGAGGATGGTGCCGTGAGGTGTTGCTTTATCTGTTTTTTGAAAACAGGTTTGCTGTTTATTTGAGCAATATGAGATGGAACGGAGTTCCATGCAATAAGGGCTCTATATAATAGTGTACACTTTCTTTCATTTGTTCTGGATTTGGGGACTGAAAATACCCCTGGTGCCATGTCTGGTGGGGTAAGTGCGTGTCTCAGAGCTGTGTGTAAGTTGACTTTGCAAACAATTGCAATTGCAAAAACAATTATTAAAAGAAGAAGTGATGCAGTGTCTCCACTCAACTCTTAGCCAAGAGTGACTAGCATACATAGTATTTATTTCAGCCCTCTGATTACAATGAAGAGCAAGACGTGATGCTTTGTTCTGGGCCAGCTGCAGCTTAATTTGGTCTTTCCTTGCAGCACTCGACCACACAACTGGCCAATAATAAAGATAAGACAAAACTAGAGCCTGCAGAACTTACTTTTTGTAGTGTGGTGTCAAAAAAGCAGATCATCTCCTTATTATAGACCTCTCCCCATTTTTACAACCATTGAATCCATATGTTTTGATCGTGACAGTTTACAATCTAAGGTAACGCCAAGTAATTTAGTCTCCTCAACTTGTTTAACAGCCACACCATTCATTACCAGGTTCAGTTGAGGGAATGATTAGTACCAAATACAATGCTTTTAGTTTTAGAGATGCTCAGGACCAGTTTATTACTGGCCACCCATTCCAAAACAGACTGCAACTCTTTGTTAACGGTTTCAGTGACTTCATTAGCTGTGGTTGCTGATGCGGATATGGTTGAATCATCAGCTTACATGGATACACATGCTTTGTTTAATGCCAGTGGCAGGTCATTGGTAAAAATAGAAAAGAGTAGAGGGTCTAGGGAGCTGCCCTGCAGTACACCACACTTTACATGTTTGACATTAGAGAAGCTTCCATTAAATAAAACACTTTGAGTTCTGTTAGATAGATAGCTCAGAATCCACGATATGGCAGAGGTTGAAAAGCCATGACACATACGTTTTTTCAACAACAGGTTATGGTCAATAATATCAAAGGCTGCACTGAAATCTAACAGTATAGCTCCCACAATCTTCAAATTATCAATTTCCTTCAACTAATCATCATTTGTGTCAGTGCAGTACATGTTGAGTGCCCTTCTCTATAAGCATGCTGAAAGTCTGTTGTTAATTTGTTTACAGAGAAATAGCATTGTATTTGGTCAAACACAATTTTTTCCAACAGTTTGCTAAGAGCTGGCAGCAAGCTTATAGGTCTGCTGTTAGAACCAGTATAGGCCGCTTTACCACTCTTGGGTAGCGGAATTACTTTGGCTTCCCTCCAGACCCGAGGAAAGACTTTACTCTAGGCTCAGATTAAAGATATGACAGATAGGAATGGCTATAGAGTCAGCTACCATCCTCAGTAGCTTTCCATCTAAGTTTTTAATGCCAAGAGGTTTGTCATTATTGATCGATAACAATAATTTTCCCACCTCTCCCACACTAACTTTACAAAATTCTAACTTGCAATGCTTTTCTTTCATTATTCGTTTTTTTATGCATGAGTACAATGGCTCACTGTTCGTTGTTGGCATTTCCTGCCTACGTTTGCCCACTTTGCCAATGAAGTAATCATTCAAATAAATGGCAACATCAAATGGTTTTGTGATGAATAAGCCATCTGATTCAATGAAAGATGGAGTTGAATTTGTCTTTCTGCCCATAATGTCATTTAAAGTACTCAAGTTTTTTTCCATCATTCTTTATATCATTGATCTTGGCTTCTTTTTGTTGAGTTTAGTCACATAATTTCTCAATTTGAAACAGTTAGTTTCTTAACAGGTGCATGTGTCACGCCCTGGCCTTAGTATTCTTTGTTTTCTTTATTATTTTAGTTAGGTCAGGGTGTGACATGGGTAATTTATGTGGGTTTTGTAGTGTCTAGGGTGGTTGTAAGGTTTAGGGGGTTTATTTAGAGTAGTTGGGTTTATGTTTAGTATAGTTGTCTAGCTGTGTCTATGGTTGAGTGTAGGTGTTTAGGAAAGTCTATGGTTGCCTGAATTGGGTCTCAATTAGAGACAGCTGGTTATTGTTGTCTCTGATTGGGAGCCATATTTAAGGTAACCATAGGCTTTAGCTGTTTGTGGGGAATTGTCTATGTCTAAACGTTAGTAGCTTGTGTGTGCACTTTCGTTTTGTAGCTTCACGTTTGTTAGTTTGTAAGTGTTTCGTTTTACCTTCTTCAAAATAAAAAGAAGATGTATTTTCAACGCGCTGCATGTTGGTCCTCACTCTCTCCAAAAGACGATCGTGACAGCATGTTTATCAATAGTTGGAAGAAGCAATTTCATAAATTCATCAAATGCAGCGCCTGGATGCTCTTTATTAATCACACCAGACCAACAAATATTTTTAACATCATCCACATAAGAGTCACAGCAAAATATTTGTATAATCTCTTATACACTATTTTAGGCCCAGCTTTTGGAACTTTGGCTTTCCTGGATATAGCCACTATATTGTGATTACTGTATCCAATGGGTACAGTAATCAACATATTAATAAACATGTGATTGATACATGTGGATGATCTTATTCCTGTAGTGTTTGTAAACACTCTGGTAGGTTGATTAATAACCTGAACCAGATTACAGGCACTGGTTACAGTGAGAAGCTTCCTCTTGAGCAGACCGCTTGATGAAAACTAGTCAAAATGCAGGTCCCCAAGAAAGTAGACCTCTCTGTTTACATCCCATACACTATCAAGCATTTCATACATATTATTTAGATACTGACTGTTAGCACTTGGTGGCCTATAGCAACACCCCAAAAGAAAAGGCTTTAGATGTGCCGGGTGAACCTGCAACCACAGCATTTCAATAACACTCTACACAAGATCTTCTCTAAGCAATACAGGGATATGAAATTTACAGCAACACCTCCCCCATAAGCATTTCTGTCTCTTCTATAGATGTTATATCCTTGTATTGCTACTCCTGTATCATCAAATGAATGATCTAAGTGAGTATCAGAAATGGCTGATATAGGGAATGTAATCTGATGTTAGCAAGTTATTGATTTCATTAAGCTTATTTCTAACGCTACATATATTCATATGGGCTATTTTCAGCTCTTTCCTGGGTAGCTTATCAGAGATAGACATGATATGGAAAAGAGCAAACAAAGCAAGAGAAAAAAAGATACTTTCAGCAGTCCATTAATCAATTGGTGTGTGTGCTGCAGGGTTGAAGCTACAAACCCATAGGCTTGAACTCTTTGGCCTGAATGCCAAGGTTAACCTTCCAACAGGACATCGACCCTAAGCACACAGCCAAGACAATGCAGGAGTGGCTTTGGGACAATGTCCTTGAGTGGCCAGAACCCGGACTTGAACCCGATCGAACATCTCTGGAGAGACCTGAAAATAGCTGTGCAGCGACGCTCCCCATCCAACCTTACAGAGCTTGAGAAGATCTGCAGAGAAAAATGGGAGAAACTCCCCAAATACAGGTGTGCCAAGCTTGTAGCGTTATATTCAAGAAGACTCGAGGCTGTAATCGTTGCCAAAGGTGCATCAACAAAGAACTGAGTAAAAGGTCTGAATACTTATGTAATAGTTTTTTATTTTTAATAAATTAGCAAAAAAATCTAAAAAAACTGTTTTTGCTTTATCATTATGGGGTATTGTGTGTAGATTGATTAGGGGAAAAATATATTTAAATCTTTAAAATAAGGTTGTAACGTAACAAAATGTGGTAAAAGCAGAGGAGTCTGAATACTTTCAGAATGCACTATTCTTTTAGATCTGTGTGTATTGTTGTTCATTGTTAGATATTACTGCACTGCTGGAGCTAGGAAAACAAGCATTTCGCTACACCTGTAATAACATTTTCTAAAAATGTGTATGTGACCAATAAAATTAGATTTGATAGCATAGAACATGTCCCAGGTGAGGTTTCATGTACAGGGCAGCAACAAGTGCAGCGTAAGTGTGGGGTCTTGACCATACGGAGGAAGGAATGGAGAGTACCAGGCTGGCTGCACCAGTAAAGTTCATCATGATGTGTCTTCTGCCCCGGAATGGGGGGCCCATGTGGTGATAGAACATCCCAGAAATTCACACCCAACCCGGTGAGTCTTGTCTGCGACCGCCAACCGCTGTGTTGATATGCCAGTGCTCCGGGCCGGTGGAAGTGGATATTTCCTTGAGAATGCATCACGCTTTCATAGCCTGCTGGTCCCAGATAATACTGTATGTGCTTCAGCCAGATATTGTAATATAGCCTGGTCCCAGATCTGTCCCAGATATATACAGTGTGCAGCCAAGTCCTCTGCTCTGACTACTGTTGTCATGTTTGGCATCACCATGAACGAACATAACAGAGAGGATCTATACAGATCTGGGACCAGGCTCTTTGTACCGTATTCCGTAAGAAGAGACCCAACATTAATGGCCATGACCTGAAAACATACTGTGTCTGTCTCCCATCTCTCTACAAAAACACATCCATGGAAAATCCAGGAACATCTGTCTGTGTCAGTACTCCTGAGGGTTTGGCAGCTTCCTCCCTGGGCTCTGGTGACAGCTGCCTGCAGGGTGTGAAACCAGGGGGTGGTGGGTGTCACTCACTGACACCTCTCATCATAATCACCTGCATAAATTAAAAGGTACAGTGTGTTGCTAAAGATGATATTGCGGTTTGCCCCCATTGCCAACTAATGAAACAAGAGAGTCAGTATCAAATATACTGTATGGAAGAGCACACTCACAGAGATATACAGACACAGATTCATGAATACCAAAGCTCAAAAGTACACTACAAGGCAATAAGTTTATACTTTATAGACTGAAAATTACAGAGCAGAGCAGTACATAAACAGACAAACATACAGACAGACAGACACACACACACCAACCCATACACCAACCATAGGTCCTTCTGCATTCCTGGTTGGTCATAAAAAGTGGGATTGGAGTTTGGCATCTGGCCCAGACCATGAGATCATGTGATATAATCCCCATGGCAACCACTACACCTCAACATAAGCAGATAGACTGACACACGCACGCATGGACGTCTTCCCAGACAGACCCCTCAAGCCAAACCTGGCAGGACCTCTGTGTAGAGACAGGATCTGTCTTTCCTCTCCTCCCAGGGGGACGTAGCCCTTTGTCCCTCTGTCAACAGCTTGTGTCATGCTACTTGAGCGAGGCCTGAGACTCTAAACAGATTCCTCTATTTGTTTTGGCCGCTGCGTGGGAGTTCGACGAGGAGGAGGAGGTTTGGATGTTTGCATCCAGCATAGGGTTGTGTTGAATTTTCATGTGTCTTGTAATTCATCATCAGGTTTCACCCCTCGTCCTCTCTCTTTCTGGGGACCCTTAGGACTGTGTTGCACTAATGCACGTGTCATGTCATATGTCACTGTGTGTCTACTCTGTACTCTGGGGCTCATGAAGTTGGGATCATTCTTGGTATGAGTTGTAGCCATGCTGGCTTGAAGGTTATGTTTTAATTCAATGAGCTATACTGTAGGTGTGGTGACAGAAATTATAATGTAGTGACGCAATATACTTAAAGTTAAAGTCCACTCATGACAATCTCAAGAGGCACTCCTGCAAATTAAAACATTTAAAAGTCAACACTTGGTTATCTCTAGATAACTAAAGTTGATTCGATTGCATCACTTGGAGCACTGCAAAGCACTGTGGCTTAGTATTTACACTCCATGCTATAGGCCCACACGACAGCAACGGAAATATAGGTCTACAACAACGTCATATATAGAGGCGTTTTAGAATAGCATACTTTATGGCCGTACTAAAACATCCTGTTCCCCTGACCCGCTCCTGAACATCTCTCTGGTCAGTTTGGAGGAATTACAGCCGTGTGTCCCCAGCAATTGATTTATCTCAGAGTTGTGGAATTCCCAAATGAGTTCTCTGTTGTAGCAGGAAACTCAGGGAACGGTTTTATTGCCCGGCGCCCCATCCACCTCAGAGTCTGAACTGTGATCACTGCCTGTAACCAAGGAGATCACCCTGCTGTTTGTAAACAATTCATTTTCTAGGGGCTGGCGCTGGATGGAAAAGCCTGTAGGCCTTTCCCACTTTCAGTTCACAGTATTTGGAGAGAAAAGTAGCCTTTATTCGCTACTAACACGCTAACAACCACACATGCACAAACACTTACTGATATTAACACTAACTTTAACATAATAACAAGTGTAGATAGTAGGCATGTTGGAATTCAGGATGGGAATATCCAGATGATTAAGAAACTCCATAGGCACAGCTATAAACCGTTTGGAGGTCGTACTCCGAGCATGACTGTGGTATGCACAGAGTGTCCCGGGCCAAGAAGCTGGTGTGAAATACTTTAGGAGAGTGATAAAGGTGAATCATGGAGAAGAGTATAAAGCATCATGGATGATTGATGATGGTCAAATACAGAAGGACAGTAAGGTGGCATCAAGGCTACGCCTCGGCTGCTAACTTTACTGTATCACTAGGTTACGCCTCGGCTGCTAACTTTACTGTATCACTAGGTTACACCTCGGCTGCTAACTTTACTGTATCACTAGGTTACGCCTCGGCTGCTAACTTTACTGTATCACTAGGTTACGCCTCGGCTGCTAACTTTACTGTATCACTAGGTTACGCCTCGGCTGCTAACTTTACTGTATCACTAGGTTACGCCTCGGCTGCTAACTTTACTGTATCACTAGGTTACGCCTCGGCTGCTAACTTTACTGTATCACTAGGTTACACCTCGGCTGCTAACTTTACTGTATCACTAGGTTACGCCTCGGCTGCTAACTTTACTGTATCACTAGGTTACGCCTCGGCTGCTAACTTTACTGTATCACTAGGTTACGCCTCGGCTGCTAACTTTACTGTATCACTAGGTTACGCCTCGGCTGCTAACTTTACTGTATCACTAGGTTACGCCTCGGCTGCTAACTTTACTGTATCACTAGGTTACGCCTCGGCTGAAAACTTTACTGTATCACTAGGTTACACCTCGGCTGCTAACTTTACTGTATCACTAGGTTACACCTCGGCTGCTAACTTTACTGTATCACTAGGTTACGCCTCGGCTGCTAACTTTACTGTATCACTAGGCTACGCCTCGGCTGCTAACTTTACTGTATCACTAGGCTACGCCTCGGCTGCTAACTTTACTGTATCACTAGGCTACGCCTCGGCTGCTAACTTTACTGTATCACTAGGTTACGCCTCGGCTGCTAACTTTACTGTATCACTAGGTTACGCCTCGGCTGCTAACTTTACTGTATCACTAGGTTACGCCTCGGCTGCTAATTTTACTGTATCACTAGGTTACGCCTCGGCTGCTAACTTTACTGTATCACTAGGTTACGCCTCGGCTGCTAACTTTACTGTATCACTAGGTTACGCCTCGGCTGCTAACTTTACTGTATCACTAGGTTACGCCTCGGCTGCTAACTTTACTGTATCACTAGGTTACGCCTCGGCTGCTAACTTTACTGTATCACTAGGCTACGCCTCGGCTGCTAACTTTACTGTATCACTAGGTTACGCCTCGGCTGCTAACTTTACTGTATCACTAGGTTACGCCTCGGCTGCTAACTTTACTGTATCACTAGGTTACGCCTCGGCTGCTAACTTTACTGTATCACTAGGTTACGCCTCGGCTGCTAACTTTACTGTATCACTAGGCTACGCCTCGGCTGCTAACTTTACTGTATCACTAGGCTACGCCTCGGCTGCTAACTTTACTGTATCACTAGGTTACGCCTCGGCTGCTAACTTTACTGTATCACTAGGTTACGCCTCGTCTGCTAACTTTACTGTATCACTAGGTTACGCCTCGGCACCTAACTGTACTGTATCACTAGGTTACGCCTTGGCTGCTAACTTTACTGTATCACTGGGCTACGCCTTGGCTGCTAACTTTACTGTATCACTAAGTTACACATTGGCTGCTAACTGTACTGTATCACTAAATTACACATCAGCTGCTAACTGTACTGTATCACTAAGTTACACATCGGCTGCTAACTGTACTGTATCACACTATGAGAACACAACATACACACCGGTGTCTGTCTGTGTTTGTCTATGTCAGTGCATAGGTCAAGTTGCACAAAAAGTAATCTACGATTACATAGTTGAACAACTGACGTGAATGATCATTTATCCACCCCTGCCTGCAATCATGCTTCTTACACAATGCTCTGAGTCTGAAAGAGAGGGAGAGGAGAAGAGTAATCTGATCTGGTTTTACATCACAGTGACTTTCTAGTGCTCTCTCTTTCCTAGACTTACAGTACATTGTGTTGTAGCATACCATACTGTCTGTCCTATTCGGTGACCTCTCTAGTTCCTGATCATGTCTCCTGAGAGAAATGCTATAGCCTACACTATGGAAATGGAACATTGGAATGTGCAATTAAAGCGTACAAATGCAAGTGCTGAAATGGTGTGATAAATGTGATGTAACTGTGTGTTGGATGTGTCATAGTGTCCATCAGCTGACACCCCTAGACCAGGGGTGTCAAACTCATTCCATGGAGGGCCTAGTGTCTGCTGGTTTTTGGTTTTCCCTTTCAGTTAAGACCTAGACAACCAGGTGAGGGTGAGTTCCTTACTAAATAGTGACCTTAATTCATCAATCATGTGCAAGGGAGAAGCGAAAACACGCAGACACTCAGTCCTCTGTGGAATGAGTTTGACAACTGTGTTTTAGAGATTTCAGGATCAGTTGACTGTGGTGTGTTATCTAAACAGAGGGATTACAGACTAGCCTATATGACCAGATATCTAAACAGGGGGATTAGAGGGTAACCTATAGCTCTAGATATCTAAACATAGAGATTAGAGGGTAGCCTATAGCTAGATATCTAAACAGAGGGATTAGAGGGTAACCTATAGCTAGATATCTAAACAGAGGGATTAGAGGGTAACCTATAGCTAGATATCTAAACAGAGGGATTAGAGGGTAACCTATAGCTAGATATCTAAACAGAGAGATTAGAGGGTAGCCTATACCACCAGATATCTAAACAGAGGGATTAGAGGGTAACCTATAGCAATGGATATCTAAACAGAGGGACTAGAGGGTAACCTATAGCACCAGATATCTAAACAGAGGGACTAGAGGGTACCCTATAGCACCAGATATCTAAACAGAGGGACTAGAGGGTATCCTATAGTACCAGATATCTAAACAGAGGGACTAGAGGGTACCCTATAGCACCAGATATCTAAACAGAGGGACTAGAGGGTAACCTATAGTACCAGATATCTAAACAGAGGGACTAGAGGGTAACCTATAGTACCAGATATCTAAACAGAGGGACTAGAGGGTAACCTATAGCACCAGATATCTAAACAGAGGGACTAGAGGGTACCCTATAGCACCAGATATCTAAACAGAGGGACTAGAGGGTAACCTATAGCACCAGATATCTAAAAAGAGGGATTAGATGGTTGTCACGACTTCCCCCGAAGTCGGCTCCTCTCCTTGTTCCATTTTTCATATATCCATTTGTTTTGTCTTGTCCTATACACACCTGGTTTTCATTCCCTAATCATTCTACATGAATTTAGCCCTCTGTTTCCCTTCATGTCTTTGTGTGTAATTGTTTGTTTGGTATTGTGGATTATTGTCGGTTGCTTTACTTTTGTCGTTCCGTGTTTTTGGCACGTTATTGTTTTTATGTGCTGTGTATTTTGGAACGGAATTAAAGTGCGCCTGTTCACTACACTCTGCCTTCCTGCACCTGACTTCGCCTCCTGTACATACCTTTGACAATGGTAGCCTATAGCTAGATATCTAAACAGAGGGATTAGAGGGTAACCTATAGCACCAGATATCTAAACAGAGGGATTAGAGGGTAACCTATAGCACCAGATATCTAAACAGAGGAATTAGAGGGTAACCTATAGCACCAGATATCTAAACAGAGGGATTAGAGGGTAGCCTATAGCTAGATATCTAAACAGAGGGATTAGAGGGTAGCCTATAGCTAGATATCTAAACAGAGGGATTAGAGGGTAACCTATAGCACCAGATATCTAAACAGAGGAATTAGAGGGTAACCTATAGCACCAGATATCTAAACAGAGGGATTAGAGGGTAACCTATAGCTAGATATCTAAACAGAGGGATTAGAGGGTAAACTATAGCGAGATATTTAAACAGAGGGATTAGAGGGTAGCCTATAGCTAGATATCTAAACAGAGGGATTAGAGGGTACCCTATAGCACCAGATATCTAAACAGAGGGATTAGAGGGTAACCTATAGCTAGATATCTAAACAGAGTAATCAGAGGGTAACGTTTAGCTAGATATCTAAACAGAGGGATTGGCAGGTAACCTATAGTACCA
>NC_074671.1:66530436-66550692 GCF_029448725.1 Salvelinus fontinalis | reverse complement strand
TTTTGCTCTCCCTTTCTGTCTCTCCCTTTCTGTCTCTCAGTGTCTCTCTCTCTCTCTCTCTCTCTCTCTCTCTCTCTCTCTCTCTCTCTCTCTCTCTCTCTCTCTCTCTCTCTCTCTCTCTCTCTCTCTCTCTCTCTCTCTCTCTCTCTCTCTCTCAGTCTCTTTCTATGTTTGTGCTCTGCCTTCCTCTTCCCTTCTTCATCTTCTCTTCTTACTCACTTATCATCTCTTTCATTCTCTCCCTCGTACTCTCTCTCTTACACACACATTCTGCCTTCTGATTGCTCTCTCTTTCTCTTGCTGTATCTCTCTCTCTCTCTCTCTCTCTGTCTCTGTCTCTGTCTCTCTCTCTCTCTGTCTATCTCTCTCTCTCTCAATTCAATTAAATTAAATTTGCTTTATTGGCATAACGTAACAATGTACATATTGCTAAAGCTTACTTTGGAGATTTACAATATTAACATCATTAATAATTATAATCAATACTGTCAACGGGACAACAGTAACTACAATGACCAAGTCTCTCTCTCTCTCAATCTCTCTCTCTCTTAACCTCACACACAAACCAATGCATGCAAGCACACACGCATACACTAACCTCCACGAAACACATTCTCTCTCTCTATCTCTCCCTCTTTTTTCTCCCGCTTTTTATCTCTCCATACCGTTCTGTACCCAATACTCCCCCCTTCCGCCCCTCCTCTCTTTTACTCCTCCCCCTCCTCCCTCTCCGGGCTGTCTGAGTAAGTGCTGCAGCATCCTCACAGCGGAGTGTGTATGTGAGAGGAGTGTGTGAGTGGTGAGCACCGGGGATCTTGAACCAGAGGGGTTCCGTGTGAAGAGAAGGGCTCTTCTGTGCGTGTGCTTGCCGTGTGTGTTTGTGGGTGTGTGTGAGTGTGTGCGTTTTCTCGATCTATGCGTGCGAGCAAGTGAGCGTGTGTGTGACGACGCTGTCCTCGTTCTGCACCGACCGGACCCTCTCTCTCATCTCATCATGCAGCCGGCTGTGCTCATCTCACCGCTGTGACGACTGAGTGTCTAGACCAGGCTCTGGAGACTGAGAGAGAGAGACAGGCAGAGAGACCGACACACAGACAGACAGGCAGAGAGACAGATGGACTGTTGGTGGCGTGTGATGCTGTGATTCCTAGTGGAATAGAAGGGTCTCCTCTGCATGGGACACTGTTGTAAGCCCTCATTAAGTTAACGAATTGGAGACAGACAGGCAGACAGACAGACAGACAGACAGACAGCTCTCCGGTCGACTCGAAGGACCACCTCTCTTTCTGGGGTTTGGGATGTGCTGCTTCTGGATGGACTAGGAGAAAGGTCTCCTCTCTTTCTTCCCATCTCCTCCTCCTCTCCTGTCTTCCACGAGAGAGCGCTCAGTGAGGATCTGATCCTGGAGTGTAGAGAGATACAGAGGGCCTGACGGGACGCGAGGCAGCATGGCTCGTCTCAACTGGTGCCTGGCCGCTGTCATCAGCTGGGGCAAGTTCCTCTTTTCCTGCTTCTTCCCCCTACGGGGGGCCAAGAAAGACAAGGTAAGCCCGCACAATGAGGGGGACTGGGAGGGGGTCAGAGAGGGGGACGGGGAGGGGGTTGGAGAGGGGGACTGGGATGGGGTCGGAGAGGGGGACTGGGAGGGGGTCGGGGAGGGGGACTGGGAGGGGGTCGGGAGAGGGGGACTGGGAGGGGGTCGGAGAGGGGGACTGGGAGGGGGTCGGAGAGGGGGACTGGGAGGGGGTCGGAGAGGGGGACTGGGAGGGGGTCGGGGAGGGGGACTGGGAGGGGGTCGGGGAGGGGGACTGGGAGGGGGACGGGGAGGGGGTCGGGGAGGGGGACTGGGAGGGGGACGGGGAGGGGGAGAAGACGGAACAAGTACAATGGAATCATGGAACCACATTTTTTGTTTTATTATTTACACTTTACGTCGTCTGGTTCTTCATTTATTGCTTTTCATTGAGATCAGAACCTGTTACCAGAGAGATACCTGGGGAGATGAGAAGAGCAGGAGTCTAAAAAGGTGTCGTAGTTCCGTGTTTGTGCACCGGTATAATGGTCTTGGCGCTACACTGGCTTGAACATTGAGGAATATCTGTGTCAGCTAGCCAACCAGCTGGTGCGCCAACACTACAGATTAGTTTAGCACAATCTCACACAGCACGGCTGCTACACTACAGGTTGAGGAACAGCTAGTGGATGTTGCCCCTTTGCTCTGATTCAAGGTCAGTGTTGCTCTTCATCGCCAATGGTGAAGATTAGGATGGAGATAGAGAGGAACTGATCCTAGATTAGTGCTTAGGGGCAACTCACCCTTGGATCTGGAGAAATGGGTTGCTTGATGCAGATGTTACTTTGCTACCATACCTGAGTGTCCCGATGCATAGTGTCACCTTGTACGACTGCAGAACAGAGCAGAACAAGATTGGCATCTGCATTCAAGGTTTGCGTTCGCTAAAATAAAAATCGCTCAACCGTTGGCGTTTTACCAGCCGTATCATTTTACCGTTCGTTGCTTTTCTGGTCGGTATTTGTTCTTTATGGTTCGCTGGTTTTTCCAGGTCCGTAGTGGTTTGTATCTTGCAGGGGAATGTTTGGCAACAAAGGAGGAACGTATTTCCCTGACTGATGCTGGATCTTTAGTGGTGCGTTGTGTTGGTGGTTTCAGTCTTATTAGTCTGAATTGGACTGTGGTAATACAATGTCGCTGTCTGAAACACTGCACCACTCTTCTCTCTGCCCCTTCCTCTCTCTCTCTCTCTCTTTCTCTCTGTTATAGAGGATAATCAATCATGTGGTACAAGTCCCGTACGTCCAAACACAGTCTTCCCTTACACACGATAGAAAGTGTGTATGTGTGTGTTCATGCGTGTGCATATGTATGTGCGTGTGAGTGAGTGTGTGTTTGCAAGTGTGTGTGTGTGTGTGTGTGTGTGTGCATGTGCGTGTGCGTATGTGTGTGCGTATGTGTGTGCGGGAGCCTGAGGTGATCTTCTGATGACGAGTGACGGGATCTTTGTCAGAAGTGTTTGTGTGTAAAAGGCTGCTTTCAATGGCGGCTGGTGAACCGCAGGGCTAGTTATGTTTTGGTAGCACAAGCAGTTTTACGCATGAGCTGAACCAGCAGTCTTTTCTGATCTGTCTTCCCCAGTCATTATCTGCTGTATTGTATGTGCGCCAGTAGGGTTAGGAGAGCTTTTGGGGGCAGAGCCAGTTTTTTTTTTATGTCGTAGCTCGTTATCCAGTCCTGCGTCCCATATTTTTTGATGAACTTTCTATTTCATTCAGTTGCATTCATTTCTGTTCACTTTGAGCTATTACGATGTAACCGTCAACATTACTCATCCTCAACTGCTTTGTCCCAATTTCTTTTCGGAATCATATTTTTCTTCAGACCTTGAAATGGAATGACCTCATAATAAGAGCAGTACATCGATGGATTTAGGCTAAGTAGTGCACTATGTAGGGAATAGGGTGCCATTTGGGCGAAAGTATTAGTGTGAGTGGCTCTCCTCTCCAGCAGGCCAGGCTTGCCTCCCTGTATGAGCCCTGAGCACCTCCCCTGCAGCAGCTTGTTTTGTTCAGTAAGCCCTGGTGATGTGGAGGAGAGTTGGAGGAATAGAGGAATGGAGGAATACAGAAATAGAGGAATGGAGGAATGGAGGAATAGAGGAATGGAGGAATAGAGGAATGGAGGAATAGAGGAATGGAGGAATAGAGGAATGGAGGAATAGAGGAATAGAGGAATGGAGAAATAGAGGAATGGAGGAATAGAGGAATGGAGGAATAGAGGAATAGAGGAATAGAGGAATGGAGAAATAGAGGAATGGAGGAATGGAGAAATAGAGGAATGGAGGAATAGAGGAATAGAGAAATGGAGGAATGGAGGAATGGAGAGATGGAGGATGGAGCTCTCGGGGTAAAGCTTTGTCTCCTGCCTGCCTGTAGAGTACTGCTGCCTGCCTGTAGAGTACTGCTGCCTGCCTGTAGAGTACTGCTGCCTGCCTGTAGAGTACTGCTGCCTGCCTGCTTTCTGCAGCCCGCCGTGTACCCCCCTCCTCGCCCTGTACCCCCCCTGGCTGCACCCCCTTCCTCCCCCTGTACCCCCTCCCCCCTATCTGTACCCCCCCTCCTCCCCTTATACCCCCCTCGCCCATAGCTGTACCCCCTCCTCCCTAGCTGCACCCCCTCCACCCCCCCTGTATCCCCCTCCTCCCCCTGTACCCCCTCCACCCTATCTGTACCCCCCCTCCTCCCCTTATACCCCCCTCGCCCATAGCTGTACCCCCTCCTCCCTAGCTGCACCCTCTCCACCCCCCCTGTATCCCCCTCCTCCCCCTGTACCCCCTCCACCATAGCTGCACCCCCCTCCACCCCCTGTATCCCCCCTCTCCCCCTGTGCCACCTCCTCCCTAGCTGTAACCCCCCTCCCCTGCCGCAGCTCCTTATCTCCATGTCCCCGCGCCCCCCTAACTCCCCTCCCACACACACACAGGTGCGTGCACAACACGAATGCACACACACAAGCACTCACTCAGGTGAGTGCACTCACACACATGGGCGCACATGGATGCACACACACACACACACACACACACACACACACACACACACACACACACACACACACACACACACACACACACACACACACACACACACACACACACACACACACAGACAATCCAGTGGTTCTCAACCAAAGCGTACATACAGTGGAGCGAAAAAGTATTTAGTCAGCCACCAATTGTGCAAGTTCTCCCACTTAAAAAGATGAGAGAGGCCTGTAATTTTCATCATAGGTACACTTCAACTATGACAGACAAAATGAGTAAAAAAAATCCAGAAAATCACATTGTAGGATTTTTAATGAATTTATTTGCAAATTATGGTGGAAAATAAGTATTTGGTCAATAACAAAAGTTTATCTCAATACTTTGTTATATACTCTTTGTTGGCAATGACAGAGGTCAAACGTTTTCTGTAAGTCTTCACAAGGTTTTCACACACTGTTGCTGGTATTTTGGCCCATTCCTCCATGCAGATCTCCTCTAGAGCAGTGATGTTTTGGGGCTGTTGCTGGGCAACACGGACTTTCAACTCTCTCCAAAGATTTTCTATGGGGTTGAGATCTGGAGACTGGCTAGGCCACTCCAGGACCTTGAAATGCTTCTTACGAAGCCACTCCTTCGTTGCCCGCGCATTGTGTTTGGGATCATTGTCATCATGAAAGACCCAGCCACGTTTCATCTTCAATGCCTTTGCTGATGGAAGGAGGTTTCCACTCAAAATCTCACGATACATGGCCCCATTCATTCTTTCCTTTACACGGATCAGTCGTCCTGAACCCTTTTCAGAAAAACAGTCCCAAAGCATGATGTTTCCACCCCCATGCTTCACAGTAGG
The DNA here is from genome assembly GCF_029448725.1 of Salvelinus fontinalis. NCBI lineage: Eukaryota > Metazoa > Chordata > Actinopteri > Salmoniformes > Salmonidae > Salvelinus > Salvelinus fontinalis. Next base: position 66,545,283 of record NC_074671.1, on the reverse strand, counting down.
TATGGTGTTCTTTGGATGCAACTCAGCATTCTTTGTCCTCCAAACACGACGAGTTGAGTTTTTACCAAAAAGTTCTATTTTGGTTTCATCTGACCATATGACATTCTCCCAATCTTCTTCTGGATAATCCAAATGCTCTCTAGCAAACTTCAGATGGGCCTGGACATGTACTGGCTTAACCTGTCTAGGATCAGCGTGGCGCTAGCGGCACACCCACCCCCCCCCCACTGAAAAACCAGTGCCGCGAAATTCAAAAAAAATATTTTTTTAAAATATTTAACTTTCACACATTAAAGTCCAATACAGCTAATGAAAGACACAGATCTTGTGAATCCAGTCAACATTTCCGATTTTTAAAATGTTTTACAGGGAAGACACAATATGTAAAGATGTACATCTATTACCTAAAAACACATTAGCATAATCCACCATCTTTTATTTGTCCACCAACACCAGTAGCCATCACCAATTCGGCTAAACTAAGATATTTATAGCCCCTAACCAACAAAAAAACTCATTAGATGACAGTCTGATAACATATTTATGGTATGGGATAGGTTTTGTTAGAAAAAAGTGCATATTTCAGGTAGATGGCATAGTTTACAATTGCACCCACCATCACAAATGGACTAGAATAATTACAATGAGCAACGTGTTTACCTAACTACTAATCATCAAACATTTCGTAAAAATACACAGCATACACGAATCGAAAGACACAGATCCTGTGAATACAGACAATATTTCAGATTTTCTAAGTGTCTTACAGCGAAAACACAATAAATCGTTATATTAGCTTAGCACATAGCAATTAGCAGCCCAGCATTGATTCTAGCCAAAGTGAGCGATAAAAGTCAACATCGCCAAAAGATATTAATTTTTTCACTAACCTTCTCAGAATTCTTCCGATGACACTCCTGTAACATCACATTACAACATGCATATACAGTTTGATCGAAAATGTTTATATTTAGCCACCAAAATCATGGTTAGACAATGTGAAATGTAGACAGGCTGGTCAGAAAATGTCCTTGCGCCACTTAGACAGTGATCTACTCTTATACATAAATACTCATAAACGTGACTAAAAAATATAGGGTGGACAGGGATTGATAGACAATTTAATTCTTAATACAATTGCGGAATTACATTTTTTAATTTATCCTTACTTTTCAATACAGTTTGCGCCAAGCGAAGCTACGTCAAAAAACATGGCGTCCTAAGCCACTAAAATGTTTCGACAGAAACACGATTTATCATAATAAAAATGTCCTACCTTGAGCTGTTCTTCCATCAGTATCTTGGGCAAAGGATCCTTTCTTGGGAGAAATCGTCTTTTGGTGGAAAGCTGTCCTCTTGCCATGTGGAAATGTCAACTGCGTTCGGGATGAACTGAAAAGCGTGCCCAACTTTTCACATCGTTGCAAAAATAAATGTCCCAAAATCGCACTAAACGGATATAAATTGCTATAAAACGCTTTAAATTAACTACCTTATGATGTTTTTAACTCCTATAACGAGTGAAAAGATGACCGGAGAAATATAACAGGCTAAACTAACGCTTGGAACAGGTGCGCGCCGGGGTCCTCTAGGCTCATGACGCAGCTCCCAAAGAATGACTAGCTTCAGGGTTTTTTGATTTGTAGGGCCTGTGAACGCGCAATCGACCCCGTTGGAATCGTCATCACGTAAAGGCATCCAGGGGAAGACGTAAGAAGTGTCCGTATAGTCATAGCAACGACAGTGCCCTTTTAAATGACTTCAGAACAGTGGCCAACATTTCTCAAATCTGACTCCATGTCAGGGAAATTGCTGTAGAATGGGCTCTGTTCCACTTAGAGACAAAATTTCAACTCCTATAGAAACTATAGACTGTTTTCTATCCAATAATAATAATAATATGCATATTGTACGATCAAGGATTTTGTGGGAAGCCGTTTAAAAAATTAGCTACATTAGCATAAATAGTCTAAACAGCGCCCCCATCCCCAACAGGTTAAGCAGGGGACACGTCTGGCACTGCAGGATTTGAGTCCCTGGCGGCGTAGTGTGTTACTGATGGTAGGCTTTGTTACTTTGGTCCCAACTCGCTGCAGGTCATTCACTAGGTCACCCCATGTGGTTCTGAGATTTTTGCTCACCGTTCTTGTGATCATTTCGACCCCACAGGGTGAGATCTTGCGTGGAGCCCCAGATCGAGGGATATTATCAGTGGTCTTGTATGTCTTCCATTTCCTAATAATTGCTCCCACAGTTGATTTCTTCAAACCAAGCTGCTTACCTATTGCAGATTCAGTCTTCCCAGCCTGGTGCAGGTCTACAATTTTGTTTCTGGTGTCCTTTGACAGCTCTTTGGTCTTGGCCATAGTGGAGTTTGGAGTGTGACTGTTTGAGGTTGTGGACAGGTGTCTTTTATACTGATAACAAGTTCAAACAGGTGCCATTAATACAGGTAACGAGTGGAGGACAGAGGAGCCTCTTAAAGAAGAAGTTACAGGTCTGTGAGAGCCAGAAATCTTACTTGTTTGTAGGTGACCAAATACTTATTTTCCACCATAATTTGCAAATAAATTCATTAAAAATCCTACAATGTGATTTTCTGGATTTTTTCCCCTCATTTTGTCTGTCATAGTTGAAGTGTACCTATGATGAAAATTACAGGCCTCTCATCTTTTTAAGTGGTAGAACTTGCACAATTGGTGGCTGACTAAATACTTTTTTGCCCCACTGTATATCCTGCCTCCCTATTCCTACATCATCTATAACTGTCTATCAAGCTCCACCCTAATACCTTACCCCTGTACTTACTGTACCTTCTAACCCTCAAGTCACATGATACCCCCTCCCTAATATAGGCTACATCCATCTGGTTTATATCAACAGTAACACCCTGGCCCTTTCTTTACCCCCATGTGAATATGACTGTTTACATCAACAGTAACACCCTGGCCCTTTCTTTACCCCCATGTGAATATGACTGTTTACATCAACAGTAACACCCTGGCCCTTTCTTTACCCCCATGTGAATATGACTGTTTACATCAACAGTAACACCCTGGCCCTTTCTTTACCCCCATGTGAATATGACTGTTTACATCAACAGTAACACCCTGGCCCTTTCTTTACCCCCATGTGAATATGACTGTTTACATCAACAGTAACACCCTGGCCCTTTCTTTACCCCATGTGAATATGACTGTTTACATCAACAGTAACACCCTGGCCCTTTCTTTACCCCCATGTGAATATGACTGTTTATATCAACAGTAACACCCTGGCCCTTTCTTTACCCCCATGTGAATATGACTGTTTACATCAACAGTAACACCCTGGCCCTTCCTTTACCCCCATGTGAATATGACTGTTTACATCAACAGTAACACCCTGGCCCTTTCTTTACCCCCATGTGGATATGACTGTTTATTTCACTATCCATCTGTCTTCACTTCTCCTCCTACAACGATATACTGTGTAGTCCCTAGCCTGTAGCCCCTAGCCCCTATAGTCCCTAGTCTCTATAGCCCCTAGTCCCTATAGCCCTAAACCCCTAGCCTATAGCCCCTAGTCCCTACAGCCCCTAGTCCCTATAGCCCTAAGCTTATAGCCCCTAAGCCCCTAGCCTATAGCCCCTAGTCCCTATAGCCCTAAGCCGCTAACCTATAGCCCCTAGTCCCTATAGCCCTAAGCCGCTAGCCTATAGCCCCTAGACCCTATTGCCCCTAGTCCCTATAGCCCTAAGCCTAGCCTGTAGCCCCTAGCCCCTATAGCCCAGAGCTCCTATAGCCCCCTGTCCCTATAGCCCATAGCCCCTATAGCCCCCAGTCCCTATAGCCCATATCCCCTATAGCCCCCTGTCCCTATAGCCCATATCCCCTATAGCCCCCAGTCCCTATAGCCTGTAGCCCCTATAGCCCCCAGTCCTTATAGCCCTTAGCCCATAGCCCCCAGCCCTTATAGCTCTTAGCCCATAGCCCCTGGAGCCCCCAGATCTTATAGCCTGTAGCCCCTATAGCCCCCAGTCCCCATAGCCTGTAGCCCCTATAGCCCCAGTCCTTATAGCCCTTAACCCATAGCCCCCAGTCCTTATAGCTCTTAGCCCATAGCCCCTGGAGCCCCCAGTTCTTATAGCCCTTAGCCCATAGTCCCTATAGCCCCCAGTCCTTATAGCCCTTAGCCCATAGCCCCTATAGCCCCAAGTCCCTATAGACCCCAGTCCTTATAGCCCTTAGCCCATAGCCCTATAGCCCCCAGTCCTTATAGCCCTTAGCCCATAGCCCCTATAGCCCCAAGTCCCTATAGACCCCAGTCCTTATAGCCCTTAGCCCATAGTCCCTATAGCCCCCAGTCCCTATAGCCCCCAGACACTATAGCCCCCAGTCCCTATAGCCCCTAGTCCCTATAGCCTATAGCCCCTATTCCAATGTAAAAGGCTACACCAGTAACTGTTCCAATGTAAAAGGGTACATCAGTAACTGTTCCAATGCTACATCAGTAACTGTTCCAATGCTACATCAGTAACTGTTCCAATGCTACATCAGTAACTGTTCCAATGCTACATCAGTAACTGTTCCAATGCTACATCAGTAACTGTTCCAATGCTACATCAGTAACTGTTCCAATGCTACATCAGTAACTGTTCCAATGCTACATCAGTAACTGTTCCAAGGCTACATCAGTAACTGTTCCAATGCTACATCAGAAACTGTTCCAAGGCTACATCAGTAACTGTTCCAATGCTACATCAGAAACTGTTCTAATGCTACATCAGTAACTGTTCCAAGGCTACATCAGTAACTGTTCTAATGCTACATCAGTAACTGTTCCAATGCTACATCAGTAACTGTTCCAAGGCTACATCAGTAACTGTTCTAATGCTACATCAGTAACTGTTCCAATGCTACATCAGTAACTGTTCCAATGCTACATCAGAAACTGTTCCAATGCTACATCAGTAACTGTTCCAATGCTACATCAGTAACTGTTCCAATGCTACATCAGTAACTGTTCCAAGGCTACATCAGTAACTGTTCCAATGCTACATCAGTAACTGTTCCAATGCTACATCAGAAACTGTTCCAATGCTACATCAGTAACTGTTCCAATGCTACATCAGTAACTGTTCCAATGCTACATCAGTAACTGTTCCAAGGCTACATCAGTAACTGTTCTAATGCTACATCAGTAACTGTTCCAATGTTACATCAGAAACTGTTCCAATGCTACATCAGAAACTGTTCCAATGCTACATCAGAAACTGTTCCAATGCTACATCAGTAACTGTTCTAAGGCTACATCAGTAACTGTTCTAATGCTACATCAGTAACTGTTCCAATGTAAAAGGCTACATCAGTAACTGTTCCAATGCTACATCAGTAACTGTTCCAAGGCTACATCAGTAACTGTTCCAATGCTACATCAGAAACTGTTCCAAGGCTACATCAGTAACTGTTCCAATGCTACATCAGTAACTGTTCCAAGGCTACATCAGTAACTGTTCTAATGCTACATCAGTAACTGTTCCAATGCTACATCAGTAACTGTTCCAATGCTACATCAGTAACTGTTCCAATGCTACATCAGTAACTGTTCCAATGCTACATCAGTAACTGTTCTAATGCTACATCAGTAACTGTTCCAATGTAAAAGGCTACATCAGTAACTGTTCCAATGCTACATCAGTAACTGTTCCAATGCTACATCAGTAACTGTTCCAATGCTACATCAGTAACTGTTCCAAGGCTACATCAGTAACTGTTCCAATGCTACATCAGTAACTGTTCCAATGCTACATCAGTAACTGTTCTAAGGCTACATCAGTAACTGTTCCAATGTAAAAGGCTACATCAGTAACTGTTCCAATGCTACATCAGAAACTGTTCTAATGCTACATCAGTAACTGTTCCAAGGCTACACCAGTAACTGTTCTAATGCTACATCAGTAACTGTTCCAATGCTACATCAGTAACTGTTCCAAGGCTACATCAGTAACTGTTCTAATGCTACATCAGTAACTGTTCCAAGGCTACATCAGTAACTGTTCCAATGCTACATCAGAAACTGTTCTAATGCTACATCAGTAACTGTTCCAAGGCTACACCAGTAACTGTTCTAATGCTACATCAGTAACTGTTCCAATGCTACATCAGTAACTGTTCCAAGGCTACATCAGTAACTGTTCCAATGCTACATCAGTAACTGTTCCAATGCTACATCAGAAACTGTTCCAATGCTACATCAGTAACTGTTCCAATGCTACATCAGTAACTGTTCCAATGCTACATCAGTAACTGTTCCAAGGCTACATCAGTAACTGTTCTAATGCTACATCAGTAACTGTTCCAATGCTACATCAGTAACTGTTCCAATGCTACATCAGAAACTGTTCCAATGCTACATCAGAAACTGTTCCAATGCTACATCAGAAACTGTTCCAATGCTACATCAGTAACTGTTCTAAGGCTACATCAGTAACTGTTCTAATGCTACATCAGTAACTGTTCCAATGTAAAAGGCTACATCAGTAACTGTTCCAATGCTAAATCAGTAACTGTTCCAAGGCTACATCAGTAACTGTTCCAATGCTACATCAGAAACTGTTCCAAGGCTACATCAGTAACTGTTCCAATGCTACATCAGTAACTGTTCCAATGCTACATCAGAAACTGTTCCAATGCTACATCAGTAACTGTTCCAATGCTACATCAGTAACTGTTCCAATGCTACATCAGTAACTGTTCCAAGGCTACATCAGTAACTGTTCCAATGCTACATCAGTAACTGTTCCAATGCTACATCAGAAACTGTTCCAATGCTACATCAGTAACTGTTCCAATGCTACATCAGTAACTGTTCCAATGCTACATCAGTAACTGTTCCAAGGCTACATCAGTAACTGTTCTAATGCTACATCAGTAACTGTTCCAATGCTACATCAGTAACTGTTCCAATGCTACATCAGAAACTGTTCCAATGCTACATCAGAAACTGTTCCAATGCTACATCAGAAACTGTTCCAATGCTACATCAGTAACTGTTCTAAGGCTACATCAGTAACTGTTCTAATGCTACATCAGTAACTGTTCCAATGTAAAAGGCTACATCAGTAACTGTTCCAATGCTACATCAGTAACTGTTCCAAGGCTACATCAGTAACTGTTCCAATGCTACATCAGAAACTGTTCCAAGGCTACATCAGTAACTGTTCCAATGCTACATCAGTAACTGTTCCAAGGCTACATCAGTAACTGTTCTAATGGAACATCAGTAACTGTTCCAATGCTACATCAGTAACTGTTCCAATGCTACATCAGTAACTGTTCCAATGCTACATCAGTAACTGTTCCAATGCTACATCAGTAACTGTTCTAATGCTACATCAGTAACTGTTCCAATGTAAAAGGCTACATCAGTAACTGTTCCAATGCTACATCAGTAACTGTTCCAATGCTACATCAGTAACTGTTCCAATGCTACATCAGTAACTGTTCCAAGGCTACATCAGTAACTGTTCCAATGCTACATCAGTAACTGTTCCAATGCTACATCAGTAACTGTTCTAAGGCTACATCAGTAACTGTTCCAATGTAAAAGGCTACATCAGTAACTGTTCCAATGCTACATCAGTAACTGTTCCAATGCTACATCAGTAACTGTTCCAATGCTACATCAGTAACTGTTCCAATGCTACATCAGTAACTGTTCCAAGGCTACATCAGTAACTGTTCCAATGCTACATCAGTAACTGTTCCAAGGCTACATCAGTAACTGTTCCAATGCTACATCAGTAACTGTTCCAATGCTACATCAGTAACAGTCCTGCAACAGAAAAAACGATATAGTTACATTACAGCTGTAACATTACAGCTCTGGATGACTAATGCTAAATGACTAAAATGTAAATGTTAAGGAAATGGAACATATCTTAACATGAAACTGTAAGTAGAGTTGTTGTAGCGTTCAGCGTTGGCTGTTAGTTTCAGTCTCTCTGTCTCCACTTTCCCTCCTCTGTTTCTCTCCTTCATGTCTGATGGAGATGGAGAACTTTGAGGACAGGCACAATGCAGAATGCTGCTTCTTCACTACACTGGCCCTGGTTTCCTGCCTACCGCAGGCAGTTTATCAGACACCTCACCTCCACCCACCTATCCTCTCTCAGGACCCCACTCTGGGGAGCCACTGTCTACTCCTGCAGGGTTTTATTCCAACCCAGCAATAGGCCTAGTAGGGCGGGAGCAAAACCCTGCACAACCAGTAGCTTTGGCAAAATGTGTAACATGTATAAAATCATTAAAATAGGTTGAACAACAAGATGTTGATGTCTGTGACGTGGCGTTGTTGGCTGTAGAGTGGGAGTGGAATAGTATGGCATCGACTCCACTCGCCTCCAAGGCTCTCATAAAGGTGTTCTGTAGTCATGGCAACACTGCTCATACTAGTACCAGACTGTTGATTCTACTATGGAGGAGATGGGATGTGTGTGTACGTGTGTTTCCGTGTACTGTGTAGTAAGATTTATTTCTGCATGTCGGTATAGGCATGTGTTAATCCTGCATTGGCTCTCATTTCCTCTCCTCCACCCCTGCTCTTCTCTCTTTCTCTCCCTCTCTCCTCTCTCTCCTCCGTACGATCCAAGCACTCCTCTCCACTCATTTAACTAATGTCCCCCAGGGTCGTAAATTCACCAAAGGCAAAAAACACAGGCAGCTAAAGGAGTAAAGGGTGATGGGGAACCTGTCAGATGAATAGGAGCCTTTTCTTCAAGGACCAGCTTGCCCAACGAATACATATCAGCTCCTCATACATTCCTGGTTATTTATCACACGTTGTAGATCTCTCAGCATTCACAGACGTTTGAGTAATGTTCGTTTTGCGTTGTGTGAGCTGGATGATATCTGGCCGGGGATTTGCAGACTCGTCCCTTATGGCGAATGAATGCGTGGTAGCAGAGTGATGGATGTTTTGTTATTCCTGCGTTAAAGCGGTAATGTGATGGAATCTCCAGCCGAGGGAGATGAGACTGCACCACCACTGTAGCTGGAGCTGGAGCTTTCACTCTACTCCCAGGATGACCAAGTCTATATCCCACATGGCAACCCTATTCCCTATGTAGTGAACCACTTTTAATGGTCTCTGGTCAAAAGTAGTGCGCTATATAGGGAATAGGTTGCCATGTGGGACACAGTAAAATACTTATGTCTGTCCGAAATGACAGCCTATTGCCTTGTAGTGCCCTACTTTTGACCAGGGCCCATAAGTCTGCCATGGGGTCAGGGTTGGTGTCACGTTATGGCGCACACCTGTGCATCATCAGACTCACCTGGACTCCATCACCTCCCTGATTAACTGCCCTTTATATGTCACTCCTTTTGGTTCCTTCCAGTCGTCATTGTTTCTATTCCAGTGTCATGTCGGTGCGTTGTTTGTGTTTCTTGTTTTGTATTTAGTTGCGTTTATTAAAACTCACTTCCTGAACTTGCTTCCTGACAGTCAGCTCACACGCTACAGTTGGGCCTACCTAGCAACACCCTTACATGCTTCTGAGGGTCACTCTGAAAGGACATTCCTATCTCTTTCTCTCTCTCATGGGCTTTATTGGCATGAGAAACATATGTTTACATTGCCAAAGCAAATGAAATACATCATCAAAAATGAACAGTAAACATTACACTCACAAAAGTTTCAAGTGTCATATTATGGGTATGTGCAATGTTTAAACGATGTGCAAATAGTTAAAGTACAAAAAGGAAAATAAATCAACATAAATATGGGTTGTATTTACAATGGGGATTGTTCTTCACTGGTTGCCCTTGTCGGGACTTGACTGTAACATTCATTTGAAGACTGTTATTTATCTAATCAACTAACTATGTTTAATTGTTACCCGATTAAATGAATCATGCAACAATTAACTCATTAGGATCTGGGGCACCACAAGTGCGGTTCTTTAAAGAGTTACCATCTCCTGAATTCAACTCCAAAAGGTCTTTACCTATCACATCTATAAACAGTCAACCTATTCATCATAACCTCGTATCATATCATCATTCGGAACAGTCATAACCTCCTTGCATCTACAAAAACCTTATGATTCAGTACTACACAGATTGGTTTAATTATTTACTAGATAATTAAATGGGAACACAGGATTAACATACACACTCCACACCGGTTACTGCCTTGAGACTTAATATGCTGAAAACAGGTCCCTAGTGGAATGACAACAACATGGCTGCTTGTTAATGAAGAGATGGAGAGGGAGAGAGAGAGGGACAGAGACACTTAACATTGGTACATTCAGAAACTACTCTCACTTACAGTAACCATATACTTTGCACACGAACCGCCACCTGCTTTGAGTAATAAATCATGAATGTATTTATGTGAAATGCCTGGGTTCGCCGGGGATCTCTCGGTGGACAGGGCCGCCTTGGAAAGGGGGTTGGGCCTTTTCGCGGCATGCTTGTAAGGCTCTGATTGTCCAAAAGGATTCTGTTGTTGTCCTTCTTTGTAGCTGCCCGGTATCTGGTGACTTGTCGTGTAGTCCTGAACAGACCTACAGAGTCGTGTAGTCCTGAAGATGCTTCTTTGAAGATCGATGGTTCCCCAGTGGGGTGATGAGAGTAGCGTAATACAATGGTTTGAACAGAGTAGTAGAATGGTCCTACTTAAATTCGCTTTCTAGATACTTTACTCAGGACAGCTAATCAGCCGTACCAGTGATTGTCCAGGAGGTGAGTTAATCTTCTCCACCCCGTGTTGAGATTCTAAGTTCAAGCCAATTTAAACGTGCAGCTGCATCTTCATGCTTTTCTGGTCTGATGTGTTTTTTCTTAACCCGTCATATATACCTTTTGCCCAGAAGGGGCGGTTCTGGCAGGCTGACATGCTCTCTGACCTCACTTCGGGGAGGTGACTACTCACGGTGCACAACGCGTAGTATGGAAACTTCATATATGTAGTGGGTATACTTTCCAAGTTACAGTAATTCCTTTATAACATTTTTAATGACATCACAAAATAACAAACAAAATTACATTAGTGTTCTATAGATCGCCTCTGACCATTCCCTACGTTCTACATTAGAAATATTGTTCCAGTATTCTCTTTTGAACTTGTTAGAGTTTCAGCGGGAAAAAGGTCTGTTGAGACAAAGCACATTCCTTTGGTGAATTTGGAGAGCACAGGCCTGGATCTTCTCCGTTGATTTACAACAGGACTAGAGTTGTTAATCCCCACGAGTTCTTTCCTTCCCCCTCTACTGGTGAGAGGGGGTCTGATTGAAGTTATTCATTGCAAACCTGATCTGACATATTTGGATTCTCGTGTACAGTCATGACACCCTTTTCTTGTGGCAACAGGTCACAAATATTGCTGCTGGCACGCTGTGATATTTCACCCAAAAGATATGGGAGTTTATCAAAATTGTAATTGCTTTTGAATTCTTTGTTGGTCTGTGTAATCTGAGGGAATATGTGTCTCTAATATGGTCATCCATTTGGCAGGAGGTTAGGAAGTGCAGCTCAGTTTCCACCTCATTTTGTGGGCGGTGTGCACATAGCCTGTCTTTTCTTGAGAACTAAGTCTGCCTACAGCGGCCTCTCTCAATAGCAAGGCTATGCTCACTGAATCTGTACATAGTCAAAGCTTTCCTTAAGTTTGGGTCAGTCACAGTGGTTAGGTATTCTGCCACTGTGTACTCTCTTCAAATAGCATTCCAGTTTGTTCTCTCTCTCTCTCTTTCTCTCTCTCTCTCTCTCTCTCTGTCTCTCTCTCTCTCTCTCTCTCTCTCGCTCTCTCTCTCTCTCTCTCTCTCTCGCTCTCTCTCTCTGAGAGGAATAGAACACACACACATGTCCCAGAAGGAGAAGAAAAGGCTTTACTCTGTGTGTGTGTGTGTGTGTGACTTTGTGTGTGTGTCTCTTTGGCTTTATAATCTATATTGATTTGACAGAGCCAGGACAAAGCCACCTAGAGAGACATACATGGACTAAGTCTTTCCCTCACAAGCAATAGCTGAAGTGTGTGTGCGTGTGTGTGTGTGGGTGTGTGTGGGTGTGTAGCGCACCCTACCACTGCCAGTGTCTGCAGTGATCAGCGGGACAGCAGAACGTGGGAGGAGTAGAAGCTAGAAGAGAAGGAGTTAGTAAACGAGGCTGAGGGGAAATTGGAACTGTGACAGTGTATTTAATGTATTGTGGCTTTGCTTTGAGTCACGTTTCAACCTTGAGACTCCACAGTTCTGTCTTTCAATTGAGTCAGTAGAAACCTTTTCAGAAACACTCTGTAACACAGGGACATATACCTGGGCCTGTATATCCACAAAGCCTCTCAGAGGAGGAGCACTGATCTGGGATCAGTTTTCAGATCATAATTAATACGATTATATGGACAGATCCTAGATCAGCGCTCCTACTCTGAGATGCTTAATGAATACGGGTCCTGCTCAGTGCACACAGCCAGCAGTTCAGCATTAGTCTGTCTATAGACAGTAGTTTGGTCTAACAGCAGTGGGAGAAGAGGAAGATTGGAGAGGAACTGTTCCTGTTGTGGTACTACCAGAAAAATTAAGAGAGAGAGAGAATAATTGATCTAACAAAACATTGAATAGAGTGTGATACTGAACATGAGGAGAATACTTAAAGTCATTTCCACTAGAGGCTGCTGTGAACATGGTCTAGACTTTAGACAGGCGCTCAGTGGTTATCCAAGTAGCCCCTTAGCCCAGATCCAGGATCACATTAACCAACCACAACTTCCTAAGTGTAACCATTAGGAATATGTAGAAATTGCCCCAAACAATGGTTAATGTCATACGTTGGGGTTTATGGTAGAATCTGATCCTAGAACTGCGTTTAGGGGTAACTTCTACCTTGTTCTAATCATTACAGACATAACATTACCTGAAGAAAATGTGTGTGCTTTCTTGTCTTAAAATAGTGAAGTAGTGGGGGTCAAACAAAGCTTTGTAGTAGTGGTAGTGACTGGTAGTAGTAATGGTACACTTAAACACAGATCTAAGATCAGATTACCATAACCCCACTCTCTCATACATTCTCTCATTCATACACTGCACAGGTGGCTGGTGGCTTCTTAATTGGGGAAGACGGGCATCTTAAATGACTTGAACGGCATTAACGGAATGGCATCAAACACATGGCTTCCATCTGTTTCATACACATCCTGTTCACTCCATTCCAGCCATTATCCTTCCCTCACCAGCCTCCTGTGATATATTGGCTGTGTCAGGTTCTCCATAGTCATGGAGATGTCTATCTGAGTGATGAAAAGCAACAGGGATCAATAGCTACAGTCAGAAAAAGGTTGTGCTGTGAATGAATTGGCCCTGCGCCCTGTGGGGATCAGGTAGCCGCATTGATGTGATGTGTATTCATCACTAATATAATGCTGATACAACACTGATGGATCACTGATGCTATGTGTGTGTGTGTGTGTGTGTGTGTGTGTGTGTGTGTGTGTGTGTGTGTGTGTGTGTGTGTGTGTGTGTGTGTGTGTGTGTGTGTGTGTGTGTGTGTGTGTGTGTGTGTGTGCGTGCGCACGCAGCAGCCACCTCCACTCATCAGTTGGAATATCTCTGCCTCATCATTCTTGGCGACCCACTATCGGCATTGTCACATCGTCAATGCTGCCACACAACATTCAGGTCAACACAGTCACTGCCTCTCTAAACATTCACTTACTGCTGACCCATTACAGCTGATCCTCTGTTTACCTCATAGTGGGCAGGTGACGACTGGGCTTGGGAGAGCTGATCCTAGATCAGATTGAAGGTAACCACAGCAAACAGGAAGTCGAGGAGAGGGTATGTGTGAAAAGCTCTATTGTAGCCTACATGGATTCCTCCAACACTGAGGCAGGATGTGTCTGTGGGACTCACTGAGAGGACAAAGCAGTGGTGTTGGTGTTGAACCAGCAGTAGTTTTTCACCAGCGAAGCATAGGCCTGAGGTAACAATATGGTACTGATCGCTTGTCTTTTATAGAAGGGACTAGGGACCATAGAATAAGATTACAGGAGGTGACTCCCCATGCTGTCAAACTGTGAGGGGGTAAGGCAATGGAGGAGGAGAGGAGAGGAGGAGAGGGGGGAGAGAAGGGAGGAGAGGGGGGAGAGAAGAGGAAAGAGAAAGGAGAGTAGAGAGGGAGAAGAGAGGAAGCAAATAAAAAATTCAAGTGACATTAGCACAGACATGAGCGAGCATACTTGCAGGAGGAGGACAGAGAAGAGATGGAGGGAAAGAGAGAGAGGTGAAGCATGGAAAGAAGGGATGGAGGGAAAGAGAGAGAGGTGAAGCATGGAAAGAAGGGATGGAGGGAAAGAGAGAGAGGTGAAGCATGGAAAGAAGAGATGGAGGGAAAGAGAGAGAGGTGAAGCATGGAAAGAAGGGATGGAGGGAAAGAGAGAGAGGTGAAGCATGGAAAGAAGAGATGGAGGGAAAGAGAGAGAGGTGAAGCATGGAAAGAAGGGATGGAGGGAAAGAGAGAGAGGTGAAGCATGGAAAGAAGAGATGGAGGGAAAGAGAGAGAGGTGAAGCATGGAAAGAAGATATGGAGGGAAAGAGAGAGAGGTGAAGCATGGAAAGAAGGGATGGAGGGAAAGAGAGAGAGGTGAAGCATGGAAAGAAGGGACGGAGGGAAAGAGAGAGAGGTGAAGCATGGAAAGAAGGGACGGAGGGAAAGAGAGAGAGGTGAAGCATGGAAAGAAGGGATGGAGGGAAAGAGAGAGAGGTGAAGCATGGAAAGAAGGGATGGAGGGAAAGAGAGAGAGGTGAAGCATGGAAAGAAGGGATGGAGGGAAAGAGAGAGAGGTGAAGCATGGAAAGAAGGGACG
>NC_074671.1:66476707-66524120 GCF_029448725.1 Salvelinus fontinalis | reverse complement strand
GTGCGCGCGTGCGTGCGTGCGTGCGTGCGTGTGTGTGTGCGACTGAGGCAGTCCTTGGAGAATGCGGCCATCACTCTCACTAAACTTAAAGCTGTGTTGCTGTGCCCAGGTGGTGATGCTCTGAGAGTGGACGCCTCTCCCAGCGTCCTCAGGCCCCGGCTGACAGCGTCCCTACTTTCAGCACGCCTCACTGGGCACCGAGTTGCTCTCAGGACCCCTCCACCTCCACATCCCTGGAGCTACAATATATATATCAATTTTATGCTTGCTCTATATTCTCCTCTTTCTTCCGTTTTCCTTTTCTCTCATTCTCATTTTTAGCTTGTTTTCTTCAGTCACACTCCTGTGTCCATCTCTCTCTTTCTCTCTCTCTCCTTTTCATCCCCACTCACTCTTTCCCCTCTTTCATGTTGTGCGTCATCTTCCTCTCTCAACTCCCCTGCTCCTTTCAAGTTCCCTCTCTCCCTCTCTCCCTCTCTCCCATCCCTTCTGCTGTGTGTGGGCTGTAGTGGTTTTTCAAAATGACGTCTCTACTTTCCAAGTCTGTGTTTTTTCTGGCGAATATGGTTGTGTTACCTTGGCCTGTATGTGTGTGTCTTGTTTTTAGTATATGTGGCTTGGGTGGCCTTTTAGTAACAGTGTCCATCCCTTTCTTTAAGTTAGTATGTGGTAGGCCTGGACTGTGTGGGTTTAGTAGAGGTGGAGGAGAGGAGGGAGAGAGAGAGAGAGAGAGAGAGAGAGAGAGAGAGAGAGAGAGAGAGAGAGAGAGAGATAGAGAGAGAGAGAGAGAGAGACCATAACGGAGGGTGTGGTGGACTTGAGGAGAGAACAGCAGGTGAGGGTTTGGTAGAGGTGGAGGAGAGGAGGGAGAGAGAGACCCCATAACGGAGGGTGTGGTGGACTTGAGGAGAGAACAGCAGGCAAGGGTTTGGTAGAGGTGGAGGAGAGGAGGGGAGGGAGAGAGAGACCCCATAACGGAGGGTGTGGTGGACTAGAGGAGAGATCCTCAAAAAGTTCTACAGCTGCACCATTGAGAGCATCTTGACTGGCTGCATCACTGCTTGGTATGGCAAATGCACCGCCCTTGACTGCAAAGCACTACAGAGGATGTTGTGGACAGCCCACTACATCACTGGTCCTGAGCTCCCTCCAATCCAGGACCTCTATATCAGACGGTATCAAAAGACTCCAGGCACCCAAACCATGTTCTCTGCTACCGTCCTGCTAACGGCTCTTGGACCAACAGACTCCGAGACAGCTTCTACCCCAAACCATAACACTGCTAAATAGCAAGACTGCTAAATAGTCAATTAATAGTACTCAAACTAAACAGCAAAAAAATAAACGGCCGCTCACTGTTAACTGCGTTTATTTTCAGCAAACTTAACATGTGTAAATATGTGTATGAACATAACAAGATTCAACAACTGAGACATAAACTGAACAAGTTCCACAGACATGTGACTAACAGAAATGGAATAATGTGTCCCTGAACAAAGCAGTGGTCAAACTCAAAAGTAACAGTCAGTATCTGGTGTGGCCACCAGCTGCATTAAGTACTGCTTTGCATCTCGTCCTCATGGACTGCACCAGATTTGCCAGTTCTTGCTTTGAGATGTTAACCCACTCTTCCACCATGGCACCTGCAAGTTTCCAGACATTTCTGTGGGGGAATGGCCCTAGCCCTCACCCTCCGATCCAACAGGTCCCAGACGTGCTCAATGGGATTGAGATCCGGGCTCTTCGCTGGCCATGGCAGAACACTGACATTCCTGTCTTGCAGGAAATCATGTACAGAACGAGCAGTATGGCTGGTGGCATTGTCATGCTGGAGGGTCATGTCAGGACGAGCCTGCAGGAAGGGTACCACATGAGGGAGGAGGATGTCTTCCCTGTAATATACAGCGTTGAAATTGCCTGCAATGACAGCAAGCGCAGTCCGATGATGCTGTGACACACCGCCCCAGACCATGACTGACCCTCCACCTCCAAATCGATCCCGCTTCAGAGTACAGGCCTCGGTGTAAAGCACATTCCTTCGACGATAAAATCAAATCCGAATATCACCCCTGGTGAGACAAAACCTCAACTCGTCAGTGAAGAGCACTTTTTGGCAGTCCAGCGACGGTGGGTTTGTGCCCATAGGCGACGTTATTGCCGGTGATGTCTGGTGAGGACCTGCCTTACAACAGGCCTACAAGCCCTCAGTCCTGCCTCTCTCAGCCTATTGCGGACAGTCTGAGCATTAATGGAGGGATTGTGCGTTCCTGGTGTAACGGGCAGTTGTTGATGCCATCCTGTACCTGTCCCGCAGGTGTGATGTTCTGATGTACCGATCCTGTGCAGGTGTTGTTACACGTGGTCTGCCACTGTGAGGACGATCAGCTGTCCGTCCTGTCTCCCTGTAGCCCTGTCTTAGGCGTGTCACAGTACGGGCATTGCAATTTGTTGCCCTGGTCCACATCTGCAATCTTCATGCCTCCTTGCAGCATGCCTAAGGCACATTCACACAGATGAGCAAGAACCCTGGGCATCTTTCTTTTGGTGTTTTTCAGAGTCAGTAGAAAGGCCACTTTAGTGTCCTAAGTTTTTGTAACTGTGACCTTAATTGCCTACCGTCTGTAAGCTGTTACTGTCTTAACGACCGTTCCACAGGTGCATGTTCATTAATTGTTTATGGTTCATTGAACAAGCATGGGAAACAGTTGAAACCCTTTACAATGAAGATCTGTGAAGTTATTTGGATTTTTACAAATTATCTTTGACTTTTTCTTGCGCTGACCCAATACACACTCACTAGACTATATATACAAACCATATACACACTCACTAGACTATATATACAAACCATATACACACTCACTAGACTATATATACAAACCATATACACACTCACTAGACTATATATACAAACCATATACACACTCACTAGACTATATATACAAACCATATACACACTCACTAGACTATATATACAAACCATATACACACTCACTAGACTATATATACAAACCATATACACACTCACTAGACTATATATACAAACCATATACACACTCACTAGACTATATTTTCAAACCATATACACACTCACTAGACTATATATACAAACCATATACACACTCACTAGACTTGATTGGACATTATTAAATTGATTGGACATGATTTGGAAAGACACACACCTGTCTATATAAGGTCCCACAGTTGACAGTGCATGTCAGAGCATAAAGCAAACCATGAGGTCGAAGGAATTGTCCGTAGAGTTCGGAGACAGGATTGTATTGAGGCACAGATTTTGGGAAGGATACCAAAACATTTCTGCAGCATTGAAGATCCCCAAGAACACAGTGGCCTCCATCATTCTTAAATAGAAGAAGTTTGGAACCACCAAGACTCCCCGGCCAAACTGAGCAATTGGGGGAGAAGGGCATTGGTCAGAGAGTTGATCAAGAACCCGATGGTCACTCTGACAGAGCTCCAGAGTTCCTCTGTGGAGATGGGAGAACCTTTATGGTAGAGTGGCCAGATAGAAGCCACTCCTCAGTAAAAGGCACATGACAGCCCACTTGGAGATTGCCATAAGTCACCTAAAGACTCTCAGACCATGAGAAACAAGAGTCTCTGGTCTGATGAAACCAAGATGGAACTCTGCCTGAATACCAAGCGTCATGTCTGGAGGAAACCTGGCACCATCCCTACGGTGAAGCAGTGTGGTGGCAGCATCATGCTGTGGGGACGTTTTTCAGTGGCAGGGACTGGGACACTAGTCAGGATTGAGGGAAAGATGAACGGAGTAAAGTACAGAGAGATCCTTGATGAAAACCTGCTCCAGAGCGCTCAGGACCTCAGACTGGGGCGAAGGTTCGCCTTCCAACAGGACAACGACTCTAAGCACACAGCCAAGACAACGCAGGAGTGGCTTTGGGACAAGTCTCTAAATGTCCTTGAGTGGCCCATCCAGAGCCCGGACAGATCCACATTGATCTGGTACTGCTACTCCCTGTATATAGCTCCACATTGATCTGCTACTGGTACTTCCTGTATATAGCTCCACATTTATCTGGTACTGGTACTTCCTGTATATATAATATATATATATATTCCTGTATAACTACTTTATTTTATTTTTAAACTGCATTGTTAGGAAGGGCCCGTAAGCAAGCTTTTTACGATAAAGTCGACACCAGTTGTATTTGGTGCATGTGACAAATACAATTTGATTTGATTTGAGAGAGAGAGCCCATAACTAGAGGAGTGGTGGACTAGAGGAGAGAACAGCAGGCGAGGGTTTGGTAGAGGTGGAGGAGAGGAGAGAGAGAGAGAGAGAGAGAGAGAGAGAGAGAGAGAGAGAGAGAGAGAGAGAGAGAGAGAGAGAGAGAGAGAGAGAGAGAGAGAGACCATAACAGAGGGTGTGGTGGACTAGAGGAGAGAACAGCAGGTGAGGGTTTGGTAGAGGTGGAGGAGAGGAGAGAGAGAGAGAGAGACCATAACGGAGGGTGTGGTGGACTAGAGGAGACAACAGCAGGTGAGGGTTTGGTAGAGGTGGAGGAGAGGAGAGAGAGAGAGAGAGAGAGAGACCATAACGGAGGGTGTGGTGGACTAGAGGAGACAACAGCAGGAGAGTCACCAAGCCAGGACTGGTAACAATCAGCCTTTCAAAGCCATAGCTCTAGCCCTCATAATGGGCTTGCTGCTTTAGACACCAGGGTGGAGGTGGGTGTGGGCCGGGGTGCTTGGTGTGGGTGTGTGTTCATGTTGTGTGTGTGTGTACACAAACATGTTCTGTCACTCCGCCATGCGTGCCAGTACAGTACAGTATATCTACAGTTTCATCTTGTTGTGTTGACCCTTGCTTCACAACATCGTTGACTATCATTGACTATCATTGACTATCATTGACTATCATTGACTGCATGGCATCATAAGTAGCTTAGATGCAGGCTAATGATAATAATCACTACAGTTTTACAGTTTTCTCTGTCCATTGATCTCTGTGCATGTGTGTGTGTTTGTGTGTGTGTGTGTGTGTGTGTGTATTGCAAGTATGTGTCTGTGTGTGTGTGTGTGTGTGTGTGTGTGTGTGTGTGTGTGTGTGTGTGTGTGTGTGTGTGTGTGTGTGTGTGTGTGTGTGTCTCCACCATTGATCACATCCCCCCTCCTCCTGCTCCTCTCTTGTTAATTATCTGTCTTTGTCTGCTGACAGTGTCTGATGCTAGCTCATGATACCGGCCCAACCTGGCAACGTGCCTGCTCTGCTCTGCTCTGCTCTGCGTTGCCAGTCCTCTAGAGTGCACACACATGCATGAACGTATACTGTACACATGAATATACACATGTGTTTATGCACACACACACACACACACATCTTCGTCATCCTCCTCACTTTATTCGCTGGCAACCCGGCTTGTTGAGAAGACAATGCATTGATCACATCAGTATAAACACATGTAACACACGCACACGCACGCACACACACGCACGCACGCACACACACGCACGCATGCACACACGCGCATGCATATACACACACGCACATACACACATACACACACCACTTTGGCTCACAAAGGCGTCCATTGTTCCTAACAGAATTCCAATTTGCTGGAAATTGAAAGCAGGTGCTTTGCATCTCAGCCCCCCCTTCCGCCTGGCCACATTGAAGGAACTGTTTGAAATCACGTCTGGGACACAGATTGCAACCTCTCTGTATGGTCATACTCCAACCTCTGTCATAAGTTCTGGACTTTTATGGCTCAGACGGTAGTTCATAAGGTTGCTGGTACAAGTCCCGCTTCTGCCATTCTCCCCTTCTGTCATTCTCCCCTTCTGTCATTCTCCCCTTCTGTCATTCTCCCCTTCTGTCATTCTCCCCTTCTGTCATTCTCCCCTTCTGCCATTCTCCCCTTCTGTCATTCTCCCCTTCTGTCATTCTCCCCTTCTGCCATTCTCCCCTTCTGTCATTCTCCCCTTCTGTCATTCTCCCCTTCTGTCATTCTCCCCTTCTGCCATTCTCCCCTTCTGTCATTCTGCCCTTCTGCCATTCTCCCCTTCTGTCATTCTCCCCTTCTGCCATTCTCCCCTTCTGCCATTCTGCCCTTCTGCCATTCTCCCCTTCTGCCATTCTCCCCTTCTGCCATTCTCCCCTTCTGCCATTCTCCCTCAATTTCCGCTACTCCCCCCCAATCAAATTCCTTGTTAATGTCTTTTAATGCAGTTCCAGAATCTGGGTTAAGCAATTGCAAAGTGTGGCAGCTTTGATTGTTGCTAGTTCTTCAATTAATGTGATATACCTTCAGGGAATCAGTTGATGCACATTCAATCTTCAACAGTGTTTACTGTTGAAGTTTATTGTTCCCCTGAGCTAAATTAATTTCACCCAGTGGTGGAATATACCTAGGGTTGCCAAAATCCTGTAACTTCCTGTAACGTCCCATAATGCCCTCATTTTCCAAAAATCCCGTTTGGAGGATTCTTGGATTTTCTGCTTATTCCCTCCTGATTCCGCGGTAATCTTTCAACCAGGTTTTCTGGAAAACCGGAAATGTACCGTTTTTTTGCAACCCTATCTAGAACCTAAAAGCATTATTTGGCTATCCCCATAGGAGAACCCTTTGATGAACCCTTTTTGGTTCCAGGTAGAACCATTTTGGCTCCAGGTAGAAACCTTTTGAGTTCCATGTAGAACCCTTTCCACAGAGGGTTCTAAATGGAACACAAAAGGGTTCTACCTGTAACCAGAAATGGTTATCCTATAGGGCAGGGGTGTCAAACTCATTCCACGGAGGGCCTAGTGTCTGCAGGTTTTTGGGTTTTCCTTTCAATAAAGCCCTAGACAACCAGGTGTGGGGAGTTCCTAACTAATTAGTGATGTTAATTCAATCAAGTACAAGGGAGGAGCGAAAACCCGCAGACACTCGGCCCCCCGTGGAATGAGTTTGACACCTGTGCTATAGGGACAGCCAAAGAACCATTTCAGAAGCATTTTTTCTAAGAGTGTACTGTAGATAGGACTAGTAATGGGTTAGCATTGAGCCTAAAACACATTTTACAAATGTTCCATCCAGAGAATAAATCACTTTGAGCCATATATTAAATACATTTTCTGAGCCCTACATTAACAATATTTAATGAGCACAAGCCCAAAAAAGGCCAAATGATTGTGCCGTTTTCCAATAAATATATCACATAGACTACTGAACATTACTCACGACAGAAAGACATAAAAGCCCATAGATGTAGCCAGCTCTATGCTCTCTTGTGTAAATAAATGAAACTAGCTCCAGCAGGCTCATCTTTTTGAGTGTGAACTGTGTTACTGTACTGTATTGTATATATGGACTGGAATTATTATAATCGTTCAAACCATGATAAAACAGGGAGAGAACATACGACTCTGGTACAGCACATGCGGCTAACAAAGTTACAAGTGTAGGCTGGAGAATTTGATTATAATTTAGAAATATATGATATGCCTATTTGTATGATTAGCAGGCAGACTTACATTCACATTTCATAATACTTCCCCTGATGTAATTAGTACTCCTCCTCTTTCTCTCTCTATAGTTGCTTCAATCCTTCCTCGCCTCCAACAGTTAAATGAAATACGTTTATTTGTCCTCATCTTCAGCATTCTGATGACATCCTTGAGTAATCCTGGACCAGCATTAGATGCAGGTCATTCCGTTCTCTTCACCAAGGAAGAATGATTCGCTCTTCTTTCAAACTACCCGTGAGTTCTATTGGCTGCTGTATTTAACATTCAGCAAAAAGAGCTTGCGACCCTCTTCGATTAGTCTGTTGGTGTAAGAAATGCTAAAGAAATGATGTCCAGCAAGCTGTTCTAGTGTAGCTTTTCCTGCATGGGACTCCAGGTGTTTTTACAAGGAGAGGCCAGCGGAGCGCAGGTGATTATTGTGCAAGAGACAGAGGAAATAAGTTAGAAGCCTATTACGCAAAACCCATCATTCCTAAGCTAAATCTAAAGCTAATACTGCATTGAATGTATTACTTGAACGAGGTAGGCTAGGACATCAATATATATCAATCTACAACAGGATGATCTATTTTGGATGCAATTTGAATGTTCAAGTTGATGCAGAGAGAGAGGAAGACAGAGAGCTCTCGCGTGTCCTGATTTAAAGTTGCTGCAGAGAGAGAGGAAGACAGAGAGCTCTCGCGTGTCCTGATTTAAAGTTGCTGCAGAGAGAGAGGAAGACAGAGAGCTCTCGCGTGTCCTGATTTAAAGTTGCTGCAGAGAGAGAGGAAGACAGAGAGCTCTCGCGTGTACTGATTTAAAGTTGCTGCAGAGAGAGAGGAAGACAGAGAGCTCTCGCGTGTCCTGATTTAAAGTTGATGCAGAGAGAGAGGAAGACAGAGAGCTCTCGCGTGTCCTGATTTAAAGTTGCTGCAGAGAGAGAGGAAGACAGAGAGCTCTCGCGTGTCCTGATTTAAAGTTGCTGCAGAGAGAGAGGAAGACAGAGAGCTCTCGCGTGTCCTGATTTAAAGTTGCTGCAGAGAGAGAGGAAGACAGAGAGCTCTCGCGTGTCCTGATTTAAAGTTGCTGCAGAGAGAGAGGAAGACAGAGAGCTCTCGCGTGTCCTGATTTAAAGTTGCTGCAGAGAGAGAGGAAGACAGAGAGCTCTCGCGTGTACTGATTTAAAGTTGCTGCAGAGAGAGAGGAAGACAGAGAGCTCTCGCGTGTCCTGATTTAAAGTTGATGCAGAGAGAGAGGAAGACAGAGAGCTCTCGCGTGTCCTGATTTAAAGTTGCTGCAGAGAGAGAGGAAGACAGAGAGCTCTCGCGTGTCCTGATTTAAAGTTGCTGCAGAGAGAGAGGAAGACAGAGAGCTCTCGCGTGTACTGATTTAAAGTTGCTGCAGAGAGAGAGGAAGACAGAGAGCTCTCGCGTGTCCTGATTTAAAGTTGCTGCAGAGAGAGAGGAAGACAGAGAGCTCTCGCGTGTCCTGATTTAAAGTTGCTGCAGAGAGAGAGGAAGACAGAGAGCTCTCGCGTGTCCTGATTTAAAGTTGCTGCAGAGAGAGAGGAAGACAGAGAGCTCTCGCGTGTCCTGATTTAAAGTTGCTGCAGAGAGAGAGGAAGACAGAGAGCTCTCGCGTGTCCTGATTTAAAGTTGCTGCAGAGAGAGAGGAAGACAGAGAGCTCTCGCGTGTACTGATTTAAAGTTGCTGCAGAGAGAGAGGAAGACAGAGAGCTCTCGCGTGTCCTGATTTAAAGTTGCTGCAGAGAGAGAGGAAGACAGAGAGCTCTCGCGTGTCCTGATTTAAAGTTGCTGCAGAGAGAGAGGAAGACAGAGAGCTCTCGCGTGTCCTGATTTAAAGTTGCTGCAGAGAGAGAGGAAGACAGAGAGCTCTCGCGTGTCCTGATTTAAAGTTGCTGCAGAGAGAGAGGAAGACAGAGAGCTCTCGCGTGTCCTGATTTAAAGTTGCTGCAGAGAGAGAGGAAGACAGAGAGCTCTCGCGTGTACTGATTTAAAGTTGCTGCAGAGAGAGAGGAAGACAGAGAGCTCTCGCGTGTCCTGATTTAAAGTTGCTGCAGAGAGAGAGGAAGACAGAGAGCTCTCGCGTGTCCTGATTTAAAGTTGATGCAGAGAGAGAGGAAGACAGAGAGCTCTCGCGTGTACTGATTTAAAGTTGCTGCAGAGAGAGAGGAAGACAGAGAGCTCTCGCGTGTACTGATTTAAAGTTGCTGCAGAGAGAGAGGAAGACAGAGAGCTCTCGCGTGTCCTGATTTAAAGTTGATGCAGAGAGAGAGGAAGACAGAGAGCTCTCGCGTGTACTGATTTAAAGTTGATGCAGAGAGAGAGGAAGACAGAGAGCTCTCGCGTGTCCTGATTTAAAGTTGCTGCAGAGAGAGAGGAAGACAGAGAGCTCTCGCGTGTACTGATTCAAAGTTGCTGCAGAGAGAGAGGAAGACAGAGAGCTCTCGCGTGTCCTGATTTAAAGTTGCTGCAGAGAGAGAGGAAGACAGAGAGCTCTCGCGTGTCCTGATTTAAAGTTGCTGCAGAGAGAGAGGAAGACAGAGAGCTCTCGCGTGTCCTGATTTAAAGTTGCTGCAGAGAGAGAGGAAGACAGAGAGCTCTCGCGTGTCCTGATTTAAAGTTGCTGCAGAGAGAGAGGAAGACAGAGAGCTCTCGCGTGTCCTGATTTAAAGTTGCTGCAGAGAGAGAGGAAGACAGAGAGCTCTCGCGTGTACTGATTTAAAGTTGCTGCAGAGAGAGAGGAAGACAGAGAGCTCTCGCGTGTCCTGATTTAAAGTTGCTGCAGAGAGAGAGGAAGACAGAGAGCTCTCGCGTGTACTGATTTAAAGTTGATGCAGAGAGAGAGGAAGACAGAGAGCTCTCGCGTGTACTGATTTAAAGTTGATGCAGAGAGAGAGGAAGACAGAGAGCTCTCGCGTGTACTGATTTAAAGTTGCTGCAGAGAGAGAGGAAGACAGAGAGCTCTCGCGTGTCCTGATTTAAAGTTGCTGCAGAGAGAGAGGAAGACAGAGAGCTCTCGCGTGTACTGATTTAAAGTTGCTGCAGAGAGAGAGGAAGACAGAGAGCTCTCGCGTGTACTGATTTAAAGTTGCTGCAGAGAGAGAGGAAGACAGAGAGCTCTCGCGTGTACTGATTTAAAGTTGCTGCAGAGAGAGAGGAAGACAGAGAGCTCTCGCGTGTCCTGATTTAAAGTTGATGCAGAGAGAGAGGAAGACAGAGAGCTCTCGCGTGTCCTGATTTAAAGTTGATGCAGAGAGAGAGGAAGACAGAGAGCTCTCGCGTGTCCTGATTTAAAGCAACGACATTCGAGTGACAGGCTGTTTTAAAACTCTGCTGCTGCAATGAGAAAAATATATCTTTACAATGAAAAAACAAGGTGACCCCGAAAGTCCGATGGAGATGTGTAAATTAGTCAGGCATTCTGTCTTTATATGACTGTAGCATAGGCCATGCTGCAGCAAATGTAGGTGTACCCGTCACTAGAAAAACAGTTCCCGTGATGGGATGATACAGTAGGTCTACGTGCATCGTGAAGTGCGCTCCATACTGAGATGGGCTGTCTGTCCCCACCCTGAGCGTTGATTCATCATGCAGAGGCTGCAGAGAAGCCCGATTTAGACATCGCATATCATTTAACAGTTCCATTTCACGCCATGCTCTCTTCATAGAAATCATTTATTATCATTTACTGCTTTCTTATAGTTATTTATCCCGGGAAAAGGGAGTGGTTTTGGGCGGTAAACCCTGGTAAATCTCGGCAACCGGGTTCCCACCATTCAACCCTATTCCCTATGTAGTGCACTACTTTTGACCATAGGCTCTGCTCAAAAGTAGCGCACTACATAGCGAATAGGGTGCCATTTTAGACGCAGGCATGGCCATTGATCCAAATCTGACTACTTCTCTCTCCACTTCCCTGACCCCTCAGCCAAGGGTTAAATCAGTACTTTGTAGGTTCTGAAAGTTTAACCCGTTATGGTTTGAACAGAAATCTATTCAATCTCGAATACTCTCGTTGTTCCACAACAGTTTGACCTTTGACCAGTCACGACTGAAGACTGGGACGCTAGATGCTCAGTGAGTTGAATACCTTAGGTGCATTTCCATGTCAAATGAAAAGCAGGCGATCTTCTCATGTGGAGGGAGAGAGAGAGAGAGAGAGAGAGAGAGAGGGAGATAAAGAGAGAGAGAGAGATGAAGAGAGAGATAAAGAGAGAGAGAGGGAAGGGTTGCATTCCTATCCCTGGGAAGAGAGGAAATGGAATGTGGTCCCTGGACAGACTGCCTTTCTTCCTCTCTTTAACCATCTTCTTCCCTTTATAGTTCTACTATCCCCCCAAACCTCACCCCTGTGTCCCCCTCTGACCCTCACCCATACTCCCCCCAAACCTCACCCCTGTGTCCCCCTCTGACGCTCACCCATACCCCCCCCAACCCTCACCCCTGTGTCCCCCTCTGACCCTCACCCATACTCCCCCCAAACCTCACCCCTGTAGTCTCCCATATACCACCTAAACCAATCTCTACATAGACGAGCTCCTCCATGATATGGTTGGCTATGTGTTGTGTTTTTGGGAGTTGGAGTTGGAGCTGGAATGTAATTCCACTAGCATGTGGCTTTAGAAGGGCCTATTCTCTCTCTTTAGGTTTACTGAATGCTTCCCAGTGATGGGCCATTAGAGACTCTTACTCCATAAACAGGGCTGAGGGAGGCTTCTGTGGTCTCAATGCATTTTATGAACTGTAAACACCTTTACGATTTCAACCACAGTGTGTGCATTTGTGTGTGTGCGTGCATGCGTGTTTGCATGAGTGTGTGTGTGTATATGTGCCTCCGTGCCTGTGTGTGTACTTGCTTGTGTGTGTGTGTTCGCTTAGACAGCAGTATGTTTGTGATGAACTAAAGAGGCCTGTCTTCTTCTTCTGATTTTGGCATGTAGTCCTGGCTAATAGCTGACACTGAGGTTAGTGTGTGTGTGTGTTTGTGTGTGTGTTTGTGTGTGTGTTAGTGTGTGTTTGTGTGTATATGAGTGTGTGTGTGAGTGTGTGTGCGTGCGTGCTGGCCACATGCCTGTTCCTCCTCTCCCAGTGGAGAAGGACAGAGCAGTGCCTTTCAGTATGGCTCCCTCCCTCCTCTCCTCCATTCTGGCTCTAAGTGGGGTCACGGTCGCAGTACCACAGTGATACTTTTCATTAGCTAAGTGCAACTGGGGAAGAAGGACATGGGTTGTGATTTACTGGACCTGCTGTCTAAGCAAACACACAAACTCACACTCTCTCAATTCAAGTCTCTCTCTCTCTCTCTCTCTCTCTCTCTCTCCCTCTCTCTCTCTCCCCCTCTCTCTCTCTCTCTCTCTCTCTCTCTCTCTCTCTCTGTCTCTCTCTGTCTCTCTCTCTCTCTCTCTCTCTCTCTCTCTCTCTCTCTCTCTCTCCCTCTCTCTCTCTCCCCCTCTCTCTCTCTCTCTGTCTCTCTCTGTCTCTCTCTGTCTCTCTCTGTCTCTCTCTGTCTCTCCTCTCTCTCTCTCTCTCTCCTCTCTCTCTCTCTCTCTCCTCTCTCTCTCTCTCTCTCTCTCTCTCTCTCTCTCTCTCTCTCTCTCTCTCTCTCTCTCTCTCTCTCTCTCTGTCTCTGGCAGTATAAGAGAATGTCAGCTCCTCTGCTGTGATGTGGGGCTTGTGTTGTGACATCCATCTACAGAGACTAGGTCATCAATACCACCAGGGACATGCATCTATTACACTTCATACACACTGTTAGCATTGTGATATGTTGTGTTGGGTTGTTTTATGTTGTGTTGTGTTATATTATGTTACGTTGTGTTGGGTTGTTTTATGTTGTGTTGTGTTGTGTTATCCCTCATCTTGAGGGACGGCCATCAATGTGATACTTGTTTTGATACTGCTAGAGTACGTCTGTGGCAGAGAGATCAGTGTACTCTCTCCAGAGTTGAACACTACAGTGTCAGTGTCTTGATGGGCCTAGTGTGTCTACTGTACATTGTGCGTGGCTCTTTCCTCTCTCTCCTCTCTTCTCTCTCTCCTCTCCTTCCTCTCTCTCTTCTCTCTTATCTTTCTCCTCTCTCCCCTCTCTTTCCTCTCTCCTCTCTCCTCTCTCTCTTCTCTCTTATCTCTCTCCTCTCTCTCCTCTCTTTCCTCTCTCTCCTCTCTTCTCTCTCTCCTCTCCTTCCTCTCTCTCTTCTCTCTTATCTTTCTCCTCTCTCTTCTCTCTTATCTCTCTCCTCTCTCCCCTCTCTCTTCTCTCTTATCTCTCTCCTCTCTCTCCTCTCTTTCCTCTCTCCTCTCCTTCCTCTCTCTCTTCTCTCTTATCTCTCTCCTCTCTCCCCTCTCTTTCCTCTCTCCTCTCTCCTCTCTCTCTTCTCTCTTATCTCTCTCCTCTCTCTCCTCTCTTTCCTCTCTCTCCTTTCTCTCCTCTTTTCTCTCTCTTCTCTCTCTCCTCTCTCTCCTCTCTCTCTTTCATCTCCTTCCTCTCTCTCCTCTCTCTCCTCTCTCCTCTTTCTCCTCTCTCTCATCTTGTCCCTCGCTCTCCTCTCTCTACTCTTTTCTCTCTCTTCTCTCTCACCTTCTCTCTCCTCTCTCCTCTCTCTCTTTCATCTCGTTCCTTTCCTCTCTCCTCTCCTCTCTCTCTCATCTCTCTCCTCTTTCTCCTCTCTCTCATCTTGTCCCTCTCTCTCCTCTCTCTCACCTCTCTCCCCTCTCTCCTCTTCTCTCCTCTCTCTCCTCTCTCTCCTCTCTCCTCTCTCCTCTTGTTCCTCTCGTTCCTCTCTCTCCTCTCTCTCCTCTCTCCTCTTTCTCCTCTCTCTCATCTTGTCCCTCGCTCTCCTCTCTCTACTCTTTTCTCTCTCTTCTCTCTCTCCTTCTCTCTCCTCTCTCCTCTCTCTCTTTCATCTCGTTCCTTTCCTCTCTCCTCTCCTCTCTCTCTCATCTCTCTCCTCTTTCTCCTCTCTCTCATCTTGTCCCTCTCTCTCCTCTCTCTCACCTCTCTCCCCTCTCTCCTCTTCTCTCATCTCTCTCCTCTCTCTCCTCTTTCTCTTCTCTCCTCTCTCCTCTTGTTCCTCTCATTCCTCTCTCTCCTCTCTCCTCTTTCTCTTCTCTCCTCTCTCTCCTCTCTCTTCTCTATCTTCTCTTCTCATGAACCAGGTGCTGCCAACTGTCAGGGGCCTAGAGGGGATGAGGGGCAGAAGAGGTTACGGCCAGGCCATGGCACATCCTTTAACACTCACTCTCTCTTTTTCTCATCCCCCCCCCCTCTCTCTCTCTCTCTCTCAATTCAATTCAATTCAATTCAAGGGGCTTTATTGGCATGGGAAACATGTGTTAACATTGCCAAAGCAAGTGAGGTAGATATTATACAAAAGTGAAATAAACAATACAAATTAACAGTAAACATTACACATACAGAAGTTTCAAAACAATAAAGACATTACAAATGTTATATTATATATATACAGTGTTGTAACAATGTACAAATGGTTAAAGCACACAAGTTAAAATAAATAAGCATAAATATGGGTTGTATTTACAATGGTGTTTGTTCTTCACTGGTTGCCCTTTTCTTGTGGCAACAGGTCACAAATCTTGCTGCTGTGATGGCACACTGTGGAATTTCTCCCAGTAGATTTTGGAGTTTATCAAAATTGGATTTGTTTTCAAATTCTTTGTGGATCTGTGTAATCTGAGGGAAATATGTCTCTCTAATATGATCATACATTGGGCAGGAGGTTAGGAAGTTCAGCTCAGTTTCCACCTCATTTTGTGGGCAGTGTGCACATAGCCTGTCTTCTCTTGAGAGCCATGTCTGCCTACGGCGGCCTTTCTCAATAGCAAGGCTATGCTCACTGAGTCTGTACATAGTCAAAGCTTTCCTTAAGTTTGGGTCAGTCACAGTGGTCAGGTATTCTGCCACTGTGTACTCTCTGTTTAGGGCCAAATAGCATTCTAGTTTGCTGTTTTTTTGTTAATTCTTTCCAATGTGTCAAGTAATTATCTTTTTGTTTTCTCATGATTTGGTTGGGTCTAATTGTGCTGTTGTCCTGGGGCTCTGTGGGGTGTGTTTGTGTTTGTGAACAGAGCCCTAGGACCAGCTTGCTTAGGGGACTCTTCTCCAGGTTCATCTCTCTGTAGGTGATGGCTTTGTTATGGAAGGTTTGCGAATCGCTTCCTTTTAGGTGGTTGTAGAATTTAACGTCTCTTTTCTGGATTTTGATAATTAGTGGGTATCGGCCTAATTCTGCTCTGCATGCATTATTTGGTGTTCTACGTTGTACACGGAGGATATTTTTGCAGAATTCTGCATGCAGAGTCTCAATTTGGTGTTTGTCCCATTTTGTGAAATTTTGGTTGGTGAGCGGACCCCAGACCTCACAACCATAAAGGGCAATGGGCTCTATGACTGATTCAAGTATTTTTAGCCAGATC
Source organism: Salvelinus fontinalis (assembly GCF_029448725.1). Taxonomy (NCBI): domain Eukaryota; kingdom Metazoa; phylum Chordata; class Actinopteri; order Salmoniformes; family Salmonidae; genus Salvelinus; species Salvelinus fontinalis. The sequence goes on along the minus strand of NC_074671.1, from coordinate 66,508,190 downwards.
CTAATTGGTATGTTGAAATTTATGTTCCTTTTGATGGCATAGAAGGCCCTTCTTGCCTTGTCTCTCAGATCGTTCACAGCTTTGTGGAAGTTACCTGTGGTGCTGATGTTTAGGCCGAGGTATGTATAGTTTTTTGTGTGCTCTAGGGCAACGGTGTCTAGATGGAATTTGTGGTCCTGGTGACTGGACCTTTTTTGGAACACCATTATTTTGGTCTGAGATTTACTGTCAGGGCCCAGGTCTGACAGAATCTGTGCAGAAGATCTAGGTGCTGCTGTAGGCCCTCCTTGGTTGGTGACAGAAGCACCAGATCATCAGCAAACAGTAGACATTTGACTTCGGATTCTAGTAGGGTGAGACCGGGTGCTGCAGACTGTTCTAGTGCCCGCGCCAATTCGTTGATATATATTTTGAAGAGGGTGGGGCTTAAGCTGCATCCCTGTCTCACCCCACGGCCCTGTGTGAAGAAATGTGTGTGTTTTTTGCCAATTTTAACCGCACACTTGTTGTTTGTGTACATGGATTTTATAATGTTGTATGTTTTACCCCCAACACCACTTTCCATCAATTTGTATAGCAGACCCTCATGCCAAATTGAGTCGAAGGCTTTTTTGAAATCAACAAAGCATGAGAAGACTTTGCCTTTGTTTTGGTTTGTTTGGTTGTCAATTAGGGAATACATGGTCTGTTGTACGGTAATTTGGTAAAAAGCCAATTTGACATTTGCTCAGTACATTGTTTTCATTGAGGAAATGTACGAGTCTGCTGTTAATGATAATGCAGAGGATTTTCCCACGTTTACTGTTGACGCATATTCCACGGTAGTTATTGGGGTCAAATTTGTCTCCACTTTTGTGGATTGGGGTGATCAGTCCTTGGTTCCAAATATTGGGGAAGATGCCAGAGCTAAGGACAATGTTAAAGAGTTTTAGTATAGCCAATTGGAATTTGTTGTCTGTATATTTGATCATTTCATTAAGGATACCATCGCCACCACAGGCCTTTTTGGGTTGGAGGGTTTTTATTTTGTCCTGTAACTCATTCAAGGTAATTGGAGAATCCAGTGGGTTCTGGTAGTCTTTAATAGTTGATTCTAGGATTTGTATTTGATCATGTATATGTTTTTGCTCTTTATTCTTTGTTATAGAGTCAAAAAGATTGGAGAAGTGGTTTACCCATACATCTCCATTTTGGATAGATAATTCGTCGTGTTGTTGTTTGTTTAGTGTTTTCCAATTTTCCCAGAATTGGTTAGAGTCTATGCAGTCTTCAATTACATTGAGCTGATTTCTGACGTGCTGTTCCTTCTTTTTCTGTAGTGTATTTCTGTATTGTTTTAGTGATTCACCATAGTGAAGGCGTAGACTCAGGTTTTCCGGGTCTCTATGTTTTTGGTTGGACAGGTTTCTCAATTTATTTCTTAGATTTTTGCATTCTTTATCAAACCATTTGTCATTGTTGTTCATTTTCTTCAGTTTTCTATTTGAGATTTTTAGATTTGATAGGGAAGCTGAGAGGTCAAATATACTGTTAAGATTTTCTACTGCCAAGTTTACACCTTCACTATTGCAGTGGAACATTTTACCCAGGAAGTTGTCTAAAAGGGATTGAATTTGCTGTTGCCTAATTGTTTTTTGGTAGGTTTCCAAACTGCATTCCTTCCATCTATAGCATTTCTTAATGTTACTCAGTTCCTTTGGCTTTGATGCCTCATGATTGAGTATTGCTCTGTTCAAGTAGACTGTGATTTTGCTGTGGTCTGATCTCTCACTCTCTCTCTTTCTCGCTCTCTCTTTTTCACACCCCCATCTCTCTCTCTCTCTCTCTCTCTCTCTCTCTCTCTCTCTCTCTCTCTCTCTCTCTCTCTCTCTCTTTCTCTCTCTCTTTTTTACATCCCTCTCTCTCTCTTTCTCTCTCTCCCACTCTCTCTCTCTCTCTCTCTCTCTCTCTCACTCTCTTTCTTTCTCTCTCTCCCCCCCCTCTCTCTGAAGGTACAACTCACAGATGCTCTCTGGCAGCAGTACAAGCCCTCATTTGGACTCCTGTCATGAGTGTGCCAGTAGAAGTGTGTGTGTGCTTGTACCTGTGTGTCTGTGTGTCAAAGTGTGTGCTCTTACCTGTGTGTGTGTGTCAGTGTGTGTGTTTGTACCTGTGTGTGTTTATACGTGCGTTTGATGTAGTGGGCCCATCCATCATCTCAGGGCTTGACGGGACACGGCGACCCTAGTAGCCGTGGCAGCAAGGTAGCCATGGCACCTGGCTGTGACACAGCTGGTTGCGTGTGATTGGTGGAGCCAGCGGTTTTCAGCCAGGTCCTCTTTAACATAAGGGCTTTAAAGTCACACTGAGGTGATCCATGGCTGTTAAAGACTTAATGGCCAGCGAGCAGCTGCCAGTATCCCAGACAGCCCCAGACAGCTGCCAGAATCCCAGACAGCTGCCAGTATCCCAGACAGCCCCAGACAGCTGCCAGTATCCCAGACAGCCCCAAGACAGCTGCCAGTATCCCAGACAGCCCCAGACAGCTGCCAGTATCCCAGACAGCCCCAGACAGCTGCCAGTATACCAGACAGCCCCAGACAGCTGCCAGTATCCCAGACAGCCCCAGACAACTGCCAGTATCCCAGACAGCCGCAAGACAGCTGCCAGTATCCCAGACAGCCCCAGACAGCTGCCAGTATCTTAGACAGCCCCAGACAGCTGCCAGTATCCCAGACAGCCCCAGACAGCTGCCAGTATCCCAGACAACCCCAGACAGCTGCCAGTATCCTAGACAGCCCCAGACAGCTGCCAGTATCCCAGACAGCCCCAGACAGCTGCCAGTATCCCAGACAGACAGCCCCAGACAGCTGCCAGTATCCCAGACAGCCCCAGACAGCTGCCAGTATCCCAGACAGCCCCAGACAGCTGGCAGTATCCCAGACAGCCCCAGACAGCTGCCAGTATCCCAGACAGCCCCAGACAGCTGCCAGTATCCCAGACAGCCCCAGACAGCTGCCAGTATCCCAGACAGCCCCAGACAGCTGGCAGTATCCCAGACAGCCCCAGACAGCTGCCAGTATCCCAGACAGCCCCGGACAGCTGCCAGTATCCCAGACAGCCCCAGACAGCTGCCAGTATCCCAGACAGCCCCAGATGTGCGGTTGCACTGAGTTTCATTCCAGGACAGGTTGCTTGCCTCCCTTCTAGCCTTGTTCTCCTACCCTGTTGGGTCAAATCTGCAAAAAGTACTGAACAAGGAAAGTAGGGAGAGGTCTACTTTTAAAACTTTGTCCTCAAAATAGTTATAGACAGCAAAGCCCACCGGTCAAGTTACCAAGCAAAACATGGTTTCAGACAGACTGACAGACATAAACTCAACTCAGCTCCAAGGTGACCAGGTAGTCTTAGGAGCAGACAAATAAACCTGGTCTATCCACTTTGGCAAACTTTGTCCTCACCACCCACCCAATCCTGTACGTTTCTATAAAACCTCCACCCTCAGCTAGATGGAGCAGGGGGAGACTGCATGGCTGAAAAGGGGGACTGGTGTACTGTTAGTCTGGATGGGTGTAACAGCATTACAATAACACAAGACTGAGTCCACTCCTTCAACAGATCTGGGGAAGAAAGGTCTGTTTGTTAGAGTGGCAATGTTTGTCTGTGTGTGTTTGTGTGTGTGTGCATGCATGTCTGTGCGCGAGTGCATGTGTGTGTGTTTCGTCGGGTTCCATGTCATTAGTTTGAGTCGCTGTGGTTATGTGGCAATGTGACTCACAGTTCTGCAGTGCCAATGGTCACTGCCAGAGTTAGTCTCAGCCAATACCTTGGTCTATTAGCATTACAATTAAGCAATGATTCACACCTTTAGCGGCTAGCTGTTAGCTTTGTAGCAGCTAGCTAGCCGTTAGCTTCCCTCTCTGCGGCACTATGCTGTCAGTGGCTAGCTGTTAGCTTTGCAGCAGCTAGCTAGCCGTTAGCTTCCCTCTCTATCTCTATGCAGTCAGTGGCTAGCTTTTAGCCTTCTAGCAGCTAGCTAGCCGTTAGCTTCCCTCTCTGCGGCCCTATGCTTTCAGTGGATAGCTTTTAGCTTTGTAGCAGCTAGCTAGCTGTTAGCGTACCTCTCTCTGCAGTCAAGGTCAGTCGTCATCCCCCTCTGGAGCTTAGCAGGCGTGTCACTGGGTGACAAAAGCCATTAAGATGTAGGGAGATAGGGGAGCAAAACGCTGAGAAACACACTTTTATAAAAGCTCAGAGACAAATTGGCTGTGGCACATGGGAGAGAGACAGAGAGACAGGGAGAAAGAGAGAGAGATGGGGGGCGGGAGGGAGAGGGAGAGAGAGAGACAGAGAGAGGGAGGGAGGGGACTGCTACTCCAGACGGTGAGGCTATTATGTCGTTCATCAGAACCAGGCTAGGGCCGGGACGATACGCGTGTGTGTGTGTGTGTGTGTGTGTGTGTGTGTTTCGCAAGGAAACATCATGTTGTCATCAAGAGTCATATTTATTTTCCTAGCGATAGCACACAATGTTTTACATACAGCAGGTTTTTAAATGACCAAAGAGTTTGTTCTGCTTCGTGTTTTCATTTTTGCCAATAGAAAAAATATCCCGAAAAAGTATCGTCACAGCCCTAAACCAGACCCAACCCAGTAGTTTCCGGACTGCATTCAGTAGACTCTTGTACTGTATTCTGTGTCGTATCATTGGGGGTAAAGCAGCCATTTCCAGCTCAGTCGTTTGGAGGCTAAACAGAGTTTTGTTGTAGCATTTCTAGAGATTATCTCTCCTCAGGCTGCACTGTGGCAAGGCTGCCTGCTCATCTATTTACAGTACCCCCCCCCCCCCCCCCCCCCCCACACACACACAGACACATACACGCACCCACATACACACACCCACATACACACACACACCCACACACACACGCACAGACACATTCACACACACACACACACACACACACACACACACACACACACACACACACACACACACACACACACACACACACACACACACACACACACACACACACACACACACACACACACACACACACACACACACACACACACACACGTACACAAACACGCGGTTGGTTTCTAGAGATTCTGGGCCCGGTGGCTGCTGTGAGGCCTGTTCCTCCTCTCTTCCTCATGAATTAATCATTTAATAAGACAACTTCAAAGAGGAAACATCCTGTACTGGAGAATGGGCTGCTACTGCTGCTACTACTAACTATGACACTCCCACACACTGCTTCACACTACGTGTGTGTTTGTGTTTGTGCGGGTGAATGTAGTGTGTAGCGTGTGTGTGTCCAACCAGTAGCAACAGCCTTCTCCTCTTTTGTTTCCTTAAACACACAAGCCTGTGTATTGATTATAGTCATTACCGAAACGCTGAAGGCTGTCGATAGAGGCACCATTCGCTTGATAATTTTATGATATGAATTGTTGATCTCATCCAGGTCTTCTCCTCCCTAACCTCTTCCTCTCTCTATCTCCCCTCAGCCTGAGGAGTTGGAGAGTGTCCACACACACAATTTCAAGCTTAAGCCCTTCAAGAAAATCAAGAGCTGTGATGTATGTCAGCAGGCCATCACCAAGGATGGGCTCATCTGTAAAGGTGAGTGGATGGAAAGTTGTCCTTTTCACAGGGACACGATTCAGCACAATGGACAGCTTCTGTCTCTCTCTCCCTCTCTCTGCCATGTTTTTGAACACGAGCCATTGGTGCTCCCCCATACCTCTACCCGTTTCTCCTTTTGTCAATTTCTCTCTCCTCTATCCTCCCTCCTTCTCTCTCTCCCTCTCTCTCCCTCTCTCCCCCTCTATCCTCCCTCCTTCTCTCTTTCCCTCTATCCCTCTAGCCTCCTGTTCTTCTCTATCTCCCTCTCTCTCCCTCTCTCCCCCTCTAGCCTCCCCTCCTTCTCTCTCTCCTTCTCTCTATCCTCCCCCCTCTCTGTTTCTCTCTCTCTTATGAAAAGCTACCTCTTTCACACAGAGAGCAGTTGACAAACCTCCGTCCAGTAAGCCCAGAAGCAGTCGTGGGGGAGTCTGGTCTAGGCTCAGTTTGAGGGCTTTGGCAGAGGCTTTGCTGTTAAAATTAGCCTGGCTGCTGCAGTAGCCCAGATAAGAGAGGGAGAAAGAAAGAGGGAGAGATTGGTTGGTGTAGAGAGGGGGAGAGGGGATGAGAGAGAGAGAGAGAGAGAGAGAGAGAACGAGAGAGAGAGAGGGAGAGATTGGTTGGTGTAGAGAGGGGGAGAGGGGATGAGAGAGAGAGAGAGAGAGAGAGAGAATGAGAGAGAGAGGGAGAGATTGGTTGGTGTTAAGAGAGGGAGAGGGGATGAGAGAGAGAGAGAGAGAGAGAGAACGAGAGAGATTAGAAAATTATGCTGTGACAAATATTGTATATTATGATCTTTGCTGGTAACATCCTCTAGATCTTTCTAAGCTGTCAGAGCTGCCAGTGTTTCCAAACAAAAGGCTAGAGTCACATGATCCTCGGAGCAGTCTGCAGCCTCTTCCTGTCGCCGTCTGTGGTTGCCAGGAAGTGTTGCTATGGCCCCTCACAATGGGAGCCATCCTCCACTGACGCAGGGTGGCGTGTGGCCAGAGACAGAGAGACATGCGCACACACGCACGTGCGCTCGCGCTCACACACACACACGCGCGCACACACGCGCAGGCGCGCACGCACACACACGCGCACGCACACACACACATACACACACGAGACAAGTAAGAATGAATGTTGCCATTTTCTGTATAAACAATAGAACTAGATAAACAGTCAAACCCCCATTAAATACACTGCTGCAATATAGCAAAGCATTTCTGCCCAGCGTCTCAATATGATTAGCGCCATCTGTTGGCCGTAAAGAGTCTGTGTGTTTAATATTCCTATAATAAGCCTGTATGTTTTCTTTACACTCAGTCAGGCTTAATGTGCAATGCAGTCCTTAGGATTTCATGATATACCTTGTCAGCAGTAGATTACTATATCCTGGCTTGGTGATGAGTACCTGGGGAACACACACACACACACACACACACACACACACACACACACACACACACACACACACACACACACACACACACACACACACACACACACACACACACACACACACACACACACACACACACACACACACACACACACAGCATGCACACACAGCATGCATGCATGCACACACAAGCACAAACAGGCACACACACACACACACACACATGCACACACACAGACACACACTCCACCTGGGGACCACCTGAGCTGGTGGTAGGAAGCAGGTGTGTGGGGTCAAAGGTCATCACATGGCCACATCACTTCACACCATGGCCTCCGTCACCCCCTGCCCACACACACTGCTCAGAGAGGACACGCGTGTGCTTGCAGCCTTACGCATATACACTAACCATCAACTATGTATCAAGTAAATATAATGACCTGCAATCATACTTGTACAATCTTAAACAACAACCGACATGTGGATGACATTGTTGTACCTAATAAAATGTACTAATTGATCATGTTTATAAGCAGTTTATAGGCAGAATAGTGGGAATGTGATGTTGACTGTATCCTGCCACATGGGGGCAGCACAGAGGTATTTAACAGCCCAGGGAAGGTTGCCAGGTCTGACCCCTGTAGCTCCTCTTAACTCTATCTCTCCTATAAAAGCCCTGCTCTCCTAACAAGGTAAAGAGCTGGCCTTTTCCCACCCAATATGGCAGTCATCTGAGGCTAATGCAGCCTCATCGGAGTGTGTTTATATCTGTGTGTGTGTGTGTGTGTGTGTATGTGTATGTGTGTCTGTGTATGTGTGTGTCTGTGTATGTGTGTGTGTGTGTGTGTGTGTGTGTGTGTGTGTGTGTGTGTGTGTGTGTGTGTGTGTGTGTGTGTGTGTCTGTGTCTGTGTGTGTAGTTATTCATTCAGGACTGTTCCAAGAGGTAGCAGCGTCTGAGAAAAAGTCCTCAGGTCAGAGAATAGAATAGTATCTGGTACAACATGTGACCTTAAACTAACTCCATGTTTTCTGCTGTCTTTCAGTGTGCAAGCTGGGCATCCATAAGAAGTGTGAGGTGAAGGTAAGGAAGGCATGGAATCCTTTCTATTTGAATATCCTTGGGCTCCAGAGAAGAGTCAGAGGGGTGCTATTTTGGCAGAGCCAAACAAATAGAACCAAAAAGGAAATGTTGTGTTTGTCCTAGTCCTCTCAGAGAGGCAGCTGTGCCTGTTTCACCCTGGCAGCACGTGTTTTGTAGCACACACGGACACACACACACACACGTACACGCACGCACACAGACGCACATTCACTCACTCACACACATGCACACAAACACAGACACACAAACCCAGCCCCAGCCCTTGCCCCCGTCCTCCGGAAAACAAGTGATGATGCCGTGGAAGAGGAAGAACACATGGAGAGAGGGAAGGAGAGAGAGAAAGAGAAGGGAACGGGCGGCGGAGGAAAACGTCGGAGCACTAGATTATTTTGGTTTTCAGATTTGTAACTACGTAGGTGGTATCTGAAGGGGTAACTGTCTCTTTCTCTCCTCTTTTCTTGAACTTCTATTCTGTCTTTCTCTCTCCCTCACACCCGCCTGGCAGCCATTACTACAATGGTAGTGGTGGTTTGAGTGGATGAGAGTACCAAGCTTGTTGGACCATCTAATGCCACCTCTGTACCCTCTTGTCCTCCCTCCCCCTCACCTTCGTCCCTCTGTCCCTCCTTACCTCCTGTTAACGAGAGGTTGCGACACACGCAAGGGTTCCCAACCCTATGGGGGTAGGTCACCAGGGAGTGATTGGGTCGCCCCTGTTCAACCCCCCCCCCCCCCCTCACCCAAATCTCCCTTCATAAACTATACCACAAATGAATCCGTCTGTTTATTCATCGAAGGGTTACTACAGAAACCAGAGTTTTGTATTCCCCAAACATCCTGAAGAAAATGAGATCAATGAGGCATTGAGTCAAAGAGAGAAGGACAGCAGTCAGTGACACCTGGAATCATTCTTACCCTTATAGTGGTATGTTCTACGGAGGAATTCAAGGGTTTGTTTGTGAAAACAAACTCACAATGTGTTCATCGTCCTAATTACAGGTTGGGACTAATGATCCCTGTGTAGGACCTCTGCATACACTCTTAGAAAAACAGCCGATATCTCGAATCAATGAGGGTTCTTCAGCCGTCCCCATAGGAGAACACTTTGAAGACACAGATCTGGGATCAGCGTAACCTTAACAATTAGAAGGGACAATTTAAAATTGAGCTTAGAGCAGTGCTCTGCATAGTCGTTATCTTTACAGCAAGTTGCTTGCTTGCCGAACTGAACTATGCATCCTGTAGAGGCTGCAGTGAGAGACTCACAGGCGAAGGTTGGATGGCTGTTAATGTTAGGTTAATGGGTAACATTGAATCTCTGAGATGACTTTGTCCCTGAAGAGAATAGCCATACTATATCACAGTAAGAGGAAAGATAGAGAAGGTGAGAGAGAGAAACAGTGTGTGTGAGAGAGAGAGACAAGAATAGTGAAAGGGAGAGAAAGAGAGAGAGAGAGAGAGAGAACGAGAGAACGAGAGAGAGAGAGAGCGAGAGAGAGCAAAAGAGAACTAGAGAGAGAGAGAGAGAGAGCATAAGAGAGAGAGAGAGAGAGAGAGAGAGAGAGCAGAGGAGAGAGAAACAAGGGTGAGAGTGAGAAGGAGAGAAGAACAGAGAGAGAAAGACAAATGGAGAGAGAAAAAAGAAAGCGATAAAGATAGACTGTTTAAAAGAGAGATGCGGAAATCAGTAGAGTCCTTTAGCTAACTAACCGGAGCCAAACAGATTCTAATCATAGATCTTGGAAAGAACTGAGTGTTTGAGCACGGTGGATTTCATCAACAATTACAGTCCCTTGGACTGACTTTATCCCTTTAATTCTGTTACTGCCCTTATCCCTGTGTTGGCTTAGCTAAGGCAAAACATTTATGTTAGCTTAATCCACTGAAATGACCGCTAGATGAAAATAAATGAAACACAATGTTGTGTAGGCGTTCATCGTCCCAGACCATAAACCACGGAAAAGCAAATAGCCTTAATGCAAACATGACTGTGGACTAAGGCTGATGCCCATGCTTTCTTTAGCTGACTCGGTGTTGACCTTGTACTGTAAACATGTCGTGAAATACGAGGCTTTCTGTGATCAGGAAGACTTGGGGCTTATGCTAATCTTCAGCGTTTCTTCAATGTCTCAGTGTCCTGAGACTACGGCTTTCATTTACGCTCTCTCCTCATTTCACAACAATGTTATCTCGCTCTCCTTTCACAACGTTGCTGTAACATCTCTGCAACATTCCTCTAACTTTGAACGGTAATAGCAATGAAGAGCTGCTGCATGTCCCTCAGTTTAAGAGAGACAGAACACAACCTCTGAACAACTCCACAGACAATGAAAACCCCAGTAGATATCCTCTAGCTACGGTGCTGACAGGCAGACGGGCTAATCGCCATGCTATCCCCCCATAGTTATAACTGGGATTAATATGCTTTCCTTTCCCTTTAAACACAAACCAACCGACTGTCTACCCGTTGATCTATGTTGTTGAAACCGCAAAGGCGCTCTGGTTTCGGTCGTAGTGACTCGTTCCTGCCCGTCCATGTTTTGGGGGTGAGGGCTGTGTTGTTCTGCTGCTATAGACAGAGGAACTGTAATGACCCTTTGGTGTTTGTTATGGTTGTGGATGTGTAGGTGGTTGGTCTGGATTGTGTTGTGTTGTGGTCCGGGGGTTTGACAGCGCTGGAGATGAGGCTGAAAGGCTTGGAGACAGTAGCTGTGCACGGCCGTCATGTCTTGGGGCCTCTCTCCTATGTTGGCTTTGTGGCCCACAACTTGAAGCCCTGGGAATTCTCGTGTGACCCACCAACAAATACAAAAAACATGTTTCAAGCCGCAACCCATTCCTAAGCTATGAGCTAAGACAGTGGTTCCCAACTAACTAGGACCTCTGGGGGTCTTGGCCTATTCACAGGGGCTACTAGGACCCCTGGGGGTCTTGGCCTATCCACAGGGGCTACTAGGACCTCTGGGGGTCTTGGCCTATCCACAGGGGCTACTAGGACCTCTGGGGGTCTTGGCCTATCCACAGGGGCTACTAGGACCCCTGGGGGTCTTGGCCTATCCACAGGGGCTACTAGGACCTCTGGGGGTCTTGGCCTATCCACAGGGGCTACTTGGACCTCTGGGGGTCTTGGCCTATCCACAGGGGCTACTTGGACCTCTGGGGGTCTTGGCCTATCCACAGGGGCTACTAGGACCTCTGGGGGTCTTGGCCTATCCACAGGGGCTACTTGGACCTCTGGGGGTCTTGGCCTATCCACAGGGGCTACTAGGACCTCTGGGTGTCTTGGCCTATCCACAGGGGCTACTAGGACCCCTGGGGGTCTTGGCCTATCCACAGGGGATACTAGGACCTCTAGGGGTCTTGGCCTATCCACAGGGGCTACTAGAACCCCTGGGGGTGTTGGCCTATCCACAGGGGCTACTAGGACCTCTGGGGGTCTTGGCCTATTCACAGGGGATACTTGAGAAGACTCATAAGACCATTAGGTCTTCTGGTAAAATGCACACGAGGGGGTGCTCAGCAAAATTCAATTGGTGCAACAGTAACCGAAAAAGGTTGTGAACCAGATAGCTAAGAGAACATGGTTTCAGTCTACCAGTGGGCCCTGATCCCATCATTTGGGAATGCGAGGCTCTGCTCCAAAGCAGAGAGAGGGGACAGTGACAACAATGTGTCTTCTGTACGGCGTGACCTATCATGTTATGTCCACCCAAACACAGCTGGACTGTATGTCCTATTAACCTAGCCCTGAGCTGTCTCACAGCTACTAAAACACTAGCCAAACCTCTACACTAACATAACAGGAAGTAGTGTATTGGCCATGCACATGACACAGTATGCTAGTATGGATAGTATTGTGATACAGTGCAGAAGTCACTGTGGTTGTATGAGTCATGACCAGTCAATAATAGGTTTGATGAACAGTGTGCCCTCAGCTATACTGAAACCTAGTGTGTTTCCCACATCTCAGAATGGATTTCCAGCTGTCTCTGTTCCTGCTGCTTGTGAACCCCATTCCCACTGCCATTCCCTCACTACTCTATTACTGTCCTGTCATGGAAAAGCTTTCTGGAATGCTGCTGCCGTGCTGTGGGATGTCGGGTTGGAGTCGCCAGACTTGGTTTGGCGTGGAGGGTTAGGTGAGGGAAAGGGGGAGGAGGGAGAGAAGAGAGAAAAGAGAAAGAGGCAGGGTAGGTTTTGGCCATGTCTCTGGCTCGCTTTCCAACCAGACCCTGAAGCTGTCGTCTCCACTCACCCCAAACGCACTCCTCAGTCTTACTCTCAAAACATGCTGTTTTTGTGCAAAGTCTTGATGATATGCTTTGAGATATTATCGTAGTAAAACAGTTGATCTCATTGACACACACATCCTGTGTTTTCCAGTTATTTTTAGCTTGGGAAATGTTGTGAAAATGGAGCTGTTGCTTTCCACTACACGGGCTACACAGTAGTGACACAGTCTACAGGTTAGCGCTCATTACCGGTTACCGCTAGCTGTTTACAGACCAGACACTGGCAGACCATTGCTGCTTGAAAAGAACCCAGTGTTCCAGTAATCAGGTCTGTAAACTTCCTCTCGTCGTCAGTGCTGATAGTTGTTGGATGCAGTCCAGGGGTTTATAACGAGACGTCGAGGAAATGACTTGTGGCCGTGGTCCATGGGTGGACCAACTAACCCACCGACCCGGGCCGGGTGTGTTACTGTGACTGGGCCTTCACATTGTGTTAGTGTGAGAGATGGAGCAGGGTGATGTTGTACTGCTTCTTGGAATTGTGAAGTCGACTCCACTATTGTTATGAGTTCTAAGAACCCTCGAAGGGATTCTAGTTTCCCCAGTGCCACTCTAGGGATCCATTCTGACAGCAACTAAAATACAGAGACCTTAAAAAAACTCTGGCAAACACTGCAAATACTCAACATGCCACTTGATTCATAACAAGTTTAGGATACTGCAGATTGCCTTCTGTTAACTTGAAACCTGCATAAGTTGCTGACTTCTCAGTTGTAAGGTTTTGATAGTGACTGTAGTAGTATTGAATTGTAGTCATTTTTGCGCTGTCAAAACATTGCCTGAACGATTCTATCTAGACCAAAACAGCAACTCTGCTGCTTCTAGAATTAGATTCCACTGTAAAGTCATGCGCGCTTGCTGCCTCTCCTTTCAGAAACAGTCATGTTCTTCTGTCATTCCAAGAAAAATACAGCAGTTGGAAATAATCACCACAAGACGAGTCAGGCGGTCGCGTTTGATCTTTATTTGGCCACAAATCCATCTAGGGATTACTGATCTGCTGCTCGCATAACCACAACATTAAGATGAACTCGGAGCAGATCATTGGCTATCGAGGAGGGAGAAATGGATTTATTAGAGACACAATTTAGAAATACAACACTTCAATGGGCAGTCATGAAATGTAGGGAATCTTTAATGACTTTGTCAGTGACTTGTTTTGTTCTGTCGGTTGGTGTCTGAGAATGTCTGAGAATATACCCATGAAGGATCTTAATTTGAGCCTGCAAGGAAAATAATAAATGTGAATTATTATGTGAATTATAATTAATGGACATTTTTATAGTGGTTGATACATTTTTCTGAAGGGAAAATCCAGTCTGAAATTTAAAAGTGGAAATTACAATCTTCAGAAACCTTTTTAAACCTGAAATACACTACAAGTTTTTTTGCAGGAATGTTCTCCTGCAAAAGGGTGGTCATATTAAGATCCTACATCTGTATAAGGAAATAATCGTTATTGGGCCCCTACTCTGGTCTTTGTTGAGTGTCCAGGGGCCACACGGAGGCACTTGAGGTCTGTCTGTATTGGAGCTTTTGGCCATTTCACCTCAGGAAGAATGCATAGACACAGAGGAGAAGACAAACATGACCAAGGCCTTTAACACTGACTGGAGAGGGAAGGAGAGTGGGTTGTCAGGTAGAATGAGAGATAGCGGTGGAGAGAAAGAGAGATAGAAGGAGAAAGGGAGATCGTGAGAGTGAGCAAGAAAGCGCGAGAGAGGGAAAGAGGGGAGAGAGAGAGATAGAGAGAGAGAGAGAGAGAGAGAGAGAGGGAAAGGGGAGAGAAAGAGAGAGATAGAGAGAGGGGGAAAGAGGGGAGAGAGAGAGTGAGAAAGAAATCGAGAGGGAAAGATAGGTAGCAAGAAAATGAGACAGAGAGAGAGGAGAGATGAGGACACACTCCTTGCCTCTACAGAAGCCACTCTGTTTCCCAGGCACAAACACGCCACTTCAAAGGGCCATCACACAGTGTCGCCATGGCAACAGCCTTCACTGGCATAGATATACAGGAGATAGATTGGACTAGCAGACAGATGCTATGGCAGAGATATACAGGAGATATATTGGACTAGCAGACATAAGATATGGCAGAGCTATACAGGAGATAGATTGGACTAGCAGACAGACTGTATGGCAGAGATATACAGGAGATAGATTGGATTAGCAGACAGATGGTAGAGAGAGATAGAGTGAAAGAGAAAGAAAGCAAGAGAGAAAGATACAGCAGATAGATTGGACTAGCAGACAGATGCTATGGCAGAGATATACAGGAGATATATTGGACTAGCAGACATAAGATATGGCAGAGATATACAGGAGATATATTGGACTAGCAGACAGACGGTATTGCAGAGATATACAGGAGATATATTGGACTAGCAGACATAAGATATGGCAGAGATATACAGGAGATAGATTGGACTAGCAGACAGATGCTATGGCAGAGATATACAGGAGATAGATTGGACTAGCAGACAGACTGTATGGCAGAGATATACAGGAGATAGATTGGACTAGCAGACAGACGATATGGCAAAGATATACAGGAGATAGATTGGACTAGCAGACAGCCGATATGGCAAAGATATACAGGAGATAGATTGGACTAGCAGACAGGCTGTATGGCAGAGCTAATAGCTAAAAGGGCCGATGACTGATGGTATAATCTACCCTCCCAGCTTGTCTGGAGGAAAAGCACCAAGTTCACCCAGAGTGCATGAAATCTAAATCTACCCCACAGGAGATCAAGCACCAGCAAGCACACGAAAACCATCTCAAGTATCCTAAATCATTTCCTATTTATGGTTTGTGGTTCGTTCCTGCTGAGATACCCCTTAAGACTGGATCCTGGCTAGAAACATTGGTTGTATTGATCTGGCTTTATCTCAAGACAAACTAAAGAAACGTTGGAAAAGGTGGTTCACAACACATGACTGTTTGGATAACACAAAACCAGCTCTTCTTTCTATTGGAACATTCAACCAGCCACCCAGTGTTTTACATTACATTCTGTTGAATTATTCACCTGCCTGTACACCAACAGCGCTGATTTCCAACCTGAAATAGAATAATAGATTCTCTCAGATCTATAGCGCGCTGTGTAGATGTAGAAGAATGTACACACACAGTGCACCTGGGACTGACTGTGTGTTGTAGAACCAGCTAAAGCATGGTCATGGGTGGAACTGGCTCTGAGCCTGCCGACTCATGTTTAACCCGGACGCTGAGAATGTCATGACAGAGAGAGATAGAGAGATAGAGCGAGATAGAGAGAGAGAAAAAAGAGAGAGAGAGTGAGAAAAGACAGAGAGAGAGGTAGAAATAGAGAGGGAGGCGGAGAGACAGAGAGAGGAGAGAAAGAGAGAAATAGAGAGAAAGAGCGAGAGAAAGAGAGACAGAAACAGAGACTGACATGAGGAGAGGAGGGATTTAGAGTGTTCTGTCAATCACATTCCAAGCCACCCCCCGCCCATCCTGTTAAGGAAGTCCTGCTTTTCATATACTAAGCACATAGCTACCTCTTTCCATCATAAGCATGTGTGTGCATCAACAGAGGAAAAACCAAAGGGAGAAGAAAAAGGAAGAGAGAGAACGAATGTGTATGTGTGTGGGAGAGAGAGAGAGAGAGAGAGAGAGAGAGAGAGAGAGAGAGAGAGAGAGAGAGAGAGAGAGAGAGAGAGAGAGAGAAAGCCAGAGAGAGAGAGAGAGAAAAAGCCAGAGAGAGAGAGAAAAAGCCAGAGGGAGATAACATAGATTATGTAAAGGTCAAGCTGGAGGCATGAGGGAAGAACAGAACACAACAGTGGGTTCTAGTCCCAGTCTGCATCCAGAGCTCTCTCTCTGTTCCTCCTCTCTAGTTTAGGGTACTGCAGTCAGAAGAAGTCTGGAGCCTTGGCCTTATATAGTGTGTTTTCAACTTTGTTGGCCGCAGACGGATTGAACAGAAGCCAGCAGCATTAAGTGTGGATCCTGGAGAAGTTGAGAGGCGTGTGCGTACACACACACGCTCATGCACGTGCTTGTGCACACACGCACAGATTCACTGGCTTGCTGGTCTGGCACGCGTTTGGGATTACTCCTGTTGTTTTGCGCGGAGGGGGGACAGACAGCGGAGAGTGTCTCTATTTGGTATCTGGAGGGAGAGAGACAGTAGAGAGGGGAGAGAGAGAACGAGGGAGAAGGAGAAAGAGGGAAGGAGAGAGAAAGTGAGAGAATTCCATCGTAGAACAGGTAAGAGAGCTGGCTGTACGGTGTCCTCTAATGTTATGGATTGCTTGATACTGTGTTCTGTTTTGGCTTGTTGGGTGGAAAGCTCATTCTCATTCAAATAAAGGTGAAATAAAAAAATAAAAAAATAAATTCTGTCAAAATCAATAAACATGAGTTCTCTGTGTCTTCATCTGCCAAAAGACATGATGGAGGAGCTGGAAGATGTTTTACATTGTAACTACTTACAATCAATGTCCTTTGTTGTAATTATATTGCATGTAGATTTCTAATAAGAGGTACTTGATGTACTTGAAAAAAACAATGAAAAAATCGATTGCCATTTCAGACGTAAATCAATGCATATCATGTAACCATACTATGAGTGTGTCGGCTGATATGGTAGGCTACTGTCCTTCAGTACATAAGAAGTAGTTAGCGCGCCAGCCACACTGTGTTCTGCATGTTTCCCATGTGTTACGCAGTAGTCCTGGGAAAGTGGCTCTCTGGGGAGCTGGCTAGAGTTCCTTTGAGTCTCGCTCTGCTTTCATGTCCCGAGCGGAGGTGTTTTGTGACTGGTCTGGAGGAGAGTGGAGCTGGCGGAGGGAGAGTGGTGGCTGTGGCCGTGTTTCGCCTTTACTGTAACCAGTGTCTGAGAGGACGGACAGATCTACCACTGAAGCTACAGTATAAGGATAGGTCTACCCAAGAGGAGTGTGTGAGTGGGAGGGATCTGTGTGTATGTGTGTGTGTCATGTATGTGCCAGACAGATACACAACTAGAAGTTGGCCTCTACCTTCAGTGATTTTACTCTTTTTCTCTGCCTCCTCGTAGACTCCTTTAAGTCTCCATCTCTAGAGAACCTCCGTTTTCCCCTGCCCTCCCTCCTCCCTTTTTCCCTGACTGACACTTCTAAGTGAGGATGTTGACTGATGCCCACCGTCATTCCCCTTTAACCCTGGGCTAACACGGGGGGGGCAGTTATAAGCGGGAGGTCAAAGTGTCGCAGGCCACTAAATCTTCTCTCTGTTCTAGCAGTCAAAACAAGACAGAAGACTCCTGTTTGTTATGGTTGAGCTGTAACACATTTTGGCAGATGGAAAGACATTTCCTAATGTTTACCTGTCCAGGGTGTTATGTGGTTGTGAAGCATGAAACAGCAATGAAACAGATTTTTTTGTGTCAGTTCAATTTAAATTCGATCAATCTGAGAGAAAGAAATAGGTGGCAGTTTCATAAAAGCCGTTCTGTACAAATTCTTTATTACCATAGACGAGCTACTAAATGTCCTTTTCTCCTCCAAACACTTAGACCGAAACACTTACCAATTGACACTGCGAAAGCCCTTCCAATTCAGAATTGCACCTCAGGCATTTTCATTTTCATTGGTCACCATTAGTCCAGAGCAGAAAATTCCCCACCGCTTTCCTCAGCACTTCCAGAAAACCTCTTACCCTGCCAGAACAGCCTTAAATCAATGCTTCCCACCATCTCTTCCTTCAACATTAAGATGCTGTGAGCGAATAGTGGCTGTGGACTGGCTTCTTTCCAGATAGATTCATTCCTTTGCAAAACGGTTTCTCCTCTCTTCATCCAAATCCATCTCTTTACCTTTAAACTGGTTTCCCTCGTGCCAAACTCTGTAACGCCTCCTCATTGGATGCCTCAGAGCAGCCTAACTTCACCAAACCCTCAGGAGACAGACTAGACTAGAGGAACCATGTGTTATGAACAGCTTCTGGCCCATGATGAGTCAACAGAGGTTGTGAATGAGTATTTGTTGAAGTAGATGCTTTAGAGATGAAATCAGACATTTTCATGTGACGTTTGTTTAATATTCTAACACATATGTGACATTGAATGCAGCTGACTGAGAGAGAACCGTGAAAATACTCCCTCCTCAAAGTGCAGCTAAGTTGGCTTCATTGGTAGTATGTGTTGTAAAGTGTAGCTACAGTCAGGTTTTAGTGTGTCTGTCTACATGTGTTTAGCTCACACTGGCTTGGATACAGTATGTTTGTGTCTCTGTGTGTCGTTGACATTGGCTTGGCAACCCGGACCCTCTGTGCTTTTGTTCTCTAGTCAACAGAACCATTAGTGGAACTCTGAGTGAAAACATCCCGCGGTCAGTTCTGATTCAACATGAACTCTGAGTGATGCCTGGCCATGGACCATCCATAGAGCATACTACTCCTATTAGCTCTGTCCAACTCAGTTCAACTCAGCCACGCAGGCCAGTAATGACGATAGCATGCCTGCTAAAGACCTCCACTAGCTATCCTGCGGAGATGTGATGCCTTTGTGTGGTCATTATGAAGCTCTCCTCGGTATGAAACGCCAGGTGGCTTCCACGTCAGAGGTTTTCAACCTGCGTCCAACGCTAGCCACAATTGCACGTATTATATTCATCTATTTCATCTGGAGAAGGATATTCAGTGCTTATGAAGGTATGGCAGTGGTTTTGGTTGAATGTTGGATCCATAGAAGGCATGAGAGGTTAGCCGAAGGCAGCACACACACTCACCGCTAACCGTGGTTTAACCGTGATCCAATGGATCTTGTGTTCCCACACTAATGTTAATGTTGTGTTAATGTTGTCTTAATGTTGAGTTAATGTTGTGTTAATGTTGTGTTAATGCTGTGTTAATGTTGTGTTGTGTTAATGTTGTGTTGGCTTAGTGTTGTTTTAATGTGTGTTAATGTTGTGTTGTGTTAATGTTAATGTTGTGCTACTGTTATGTTCAAGTTGTTTTAATGGTGTCTAATGTTGAGTTAATGTTGTGTTAATGTTGTGTTGTGTTAATGTTGTTTTAATGTTGTCTTAATGTTGAGTTAATGTTGTGTTGTGTTAAAGTTGTTTTAATGTTGTCTTAATGTTGAGTTAATGTTGTGTTAATGTTGTTTTAATGTGTGTTAATGTTGTGTTGTGTTAATGTTATGTTAATGTTGTGTTACTGTTATGTTTAAGTTGTGTTAATGGTGTCTTAATGTTGAGTTAATGTTGTGTTAATGTTGTGTTGTGTTAATGTTGTTTTAATGTTGTCTTAATGTTGAGTTAATGTTGTGTTGTGTTAAAGTTGTGTTACTGTTATGTTTGACAACTGGACGAGCTGGACTGGACGTGTGTGTATGTATGGCCCTGGAGCATTCTTTCTATGTTATTTCAGGGTTTGTTCCAGACATTTGAAAACACAAAACGACATTGAGGAGCTGAACAGATGTTGATGTTACATCATGATGACTGCTACCTTACTGTACCTGTTACCTTGTGGATGTTTATGATGACTGCTACCTTACTGTACCTGTTACCTTGTGGATGTTTATGATGACTGCTACCTTACTGTACCTGTTACCTTGTGGATGTTTCTGATGACTGCTACCTTACTGTACCTGTTACCTTGTGGATGTTTATGATGACTGCTACCTTACTGTACCTGTTACCCTGTGGATGTTTATGATGACTGCTACCTAACTGTACCTGTTACCTTGTGGATGTTTATGATGACTGCTACCTAACTGTACCTGTTACCTTGTGGATGTTTCTGATGACTGCTACCTTACTGTACCTGTTACCTTGTGGATGTTTCTGATGACTGCTACCTTACTGTACCTGTTACTTTGTGGATGATGATGACTGCTACCTTACTGTACCTGTTACCCTGTGGATGTTTCTGATGACTGCTACCTTACTGTACCTGTTACCCTGTGGATGTTTCTGATGACTGCTACCTTACTGTACCTGTTACCCTGTGGATGTTTCTGATGACTGCTACCTTACTGTACCTGTTACCCTGTGGATGGTTGGTTCTCTAAAGGGTTTTCTTAGGATGGAGACAGTTGAGGGGACTTCTGAATATGATCGGACATGAGAGGCATAGAGCCCCAACCCTGGTGTGTCCCCACTGACCTCCTGAGAGGGCATGGGGATGGACTTTATACATTACTGAATAAAGTTCATTCACTGAATTGTTGACCTCAACCCTGCCTGGAACCTCTCTAGAGCATGTTCCACTGTTAGTTCTTCCAGAGGTACAGTACAACATTATGCTCATGTCTTTCCCATCTGATTTACTGTACATAGTGGGCATGGCTAGAGTATACAGTACATAGTGGGTCTAGGCTAGGGTATACAGTACATAGTGGGTCTAGGCTAGGGTATACAGTACATAGTGGGTCTAGGCTAGGGGATACAGTACATAGTGGGCATGGCTAGAGTATACAGTACATAGTGGGTCTAGGCTAGGGTATACAGTACATAGTGGGCATGGCTAGAGTATACAGTACATAGTGGGTCTAGGCTAGGGTATACAGTACATAGTGGGCATGGCTAGGGTATACAGTACATAGTGGGTCTAGGCTAGGGTATACAGTACATAGTGGGCATGGCTAGAGTATACAGTACATAGTGGGTCTAGGCTAGGGTATACAGTACATAGTGGGCATGGCTAGGGTATACAGTACATAGTGGGTCTAGGCTAGGGTATACAGTACATAGTAGGTCTAGGCTAGGGTATACAGTACATAGTGGGTCTAGGCTAGGGTATACAGTACATAGTGGGCATGGCTAGGGTATACAGTACATAGTGGGTCTAGGCTAGGGTATACAGTACATAGTGGGTCTAGGCTAGGGTATACAGTACATAGTGGGTCTAGGCTAGGGTATACAGTACATAGTGGGCATGGCTAGGGTATACAGTACATAGTGGGTCTAGGCTAGGGTATACAGTACATAGTGGGCATGGCTAGGGTATACAGTACATAGTGGGTCTAGGCTAGAGTATACAGTACATAGTAGGTCTAGGCTAGGGTATACAGTACATAGTAGGTCTAGGCTAGGGTATACAGTACATAGTGGGTCTAGGCTAGGGTATACAGTACATAGTGGGCATGGCTAGGGTATACAGTACATAGTGGGCATGGCTAGGGTATACAGTAGATCGTGGGTTTAGGCTAGGGTATACAATACATAGTGGGCATGGCTAGGGTATACAGTACATAGTGGGTCTAGGCTAGGGTATACAGTACATAGTGGGTCTAGGCTAGGGTATACAGTACATAGTGGGTCTAGGCTAGGGTATACAGTACATAATGGGTCTAGGCTAGGGTATACAGTACATAGTGGGTCTAGGCTAGGGTATACAGTACATAGTGGGCATGGCTAGGGTATACAGTACATAGTAGGTCTAGGCTAGGGTATACAGTACATAGTAGGTCTAGGCTAGGGTATACAGTACATAGTGGGTCTAGGCTAGGGTATACAGTACATAGTGGGCATGGCTAGGGTATACAGTACATAGTGGGCATGGCTAGGGTATACAGTACATAGTGGGCATGGCTAGGGTATACAGTACATAGTGGGCATGGCTAGGGTATACAGTACATAGTAGGTCTAGGCTAGGGTATACAGTACATAGTGGGTCTAGGCTAGGGTATACAGTACATAGTAGGTCTAGGCTAGGGTATACAGTACATAGTAGGTCTAGGCTAGGGTATACAGTACATAGTGGGTCTAGGCTAGGGTATACAGTACATAGTGGGTCTAGGCTAGGGTATACAGTACATAGTGGGTCTAGGCTAGGGTATACAGTACATAGTGGGCATGGCTAGGGTATACAGTACATAGTGGGTCTAGGCTAGGGTATACAGTACATAGTGGGCATGGTTAGGGTATACAGTACATAGTGGATCTAGGCTAGGGTATACAGTACATAGTGGGTCTAGGCTAGGGTATACAGTACATAGTGGGTCTAGGCTAGGGTATACAGTACATAGTGGGCATGGCTAGGGTATACAGTACATCGTGGGTCTAGGCTAGGGTATACAGTACATAGTGGGCATGGCTAGGGTATACAGTACATAGTGGGTCTAGGTTAGGGTATACAGTATATAGTGGGTCTAGGCTAGGGTATACAGTACATCGTGGGTCTAAGCTAGGGTATACAGTACATAGTGGGTCTAGGCTAGGGTATACAGTACATAGTGGGTCTAGGCTAGTGTATACAGTACATAGTGGGCATGGCTAGGGTATACAGTACATAGTGGGCATGGCTAGGGTATACAGTACATAGTGGGTCTAGGCTAGGGTATACAGTACATAGTGGGTCTAGGCTAGGGTAAACAGTACATAGTGGGCATGGCTAGGATATACAGTACATAGTGGGTCTAGGCTAGGGTATACAGTACATAGTTTGTCTAGGCTAGGGTATACAGTACATAGTATGCATGTCTTGGGTATACAATACATAGTGGGCATGGCTAGGGTATACAGTACATAGTGGGTCTAGGCTAGTGTATACAGTACATAGTGGGCATGGCTAGTGTATACAGTACATAGTGGGTCTAGGCTAGGGTATACAGTACATAGTGGGTCTAGGTTAGGGTATACAGTACATAGTGGGTCTAGGCTAGGGTATACAGTACATAGTGGGTCTAGGCTAGGGTAAACAGTACATAGTGGGCATGGCTAGGATATACAGTACATAGTGGGTCTAGGCTAGGGTATACAGTACATAGTTTGTCTAGGCTAGGGTATACAGTACATAGTGTGCATGTCTAGGGTATACAATACATAGTGGGCATGGCTAGGGTATACAGTACATAGTGGGTCTAGGCTAGTGTATACAGTACATAGTGGGCATGGCTAGTGTATACAGTACATAGTGGGTCTAGGCTAGGGTATACAGTACATAGTGGGTCTAGGTTAGGGTATACAGTACATAGTGGGTCTAGGCTAGGGTATACAGTACATAGTGGGTCTAGGCTAGGGTATACAGTACATAGTGGGTCTAGGCTAGGCTATACAGTACATAGTGTGTCTATGCTAGCGTATACAGTACATAGTGGGTCTAGGCTAGAGTAAACAGTACATAGTGGGCATGGCTAGGGTATACAGTACATAGTGGGTCTATGCTAGGGTATACAGTACATAGTGGGCATGGCTAGGGTATACAGTACATAGTGGGTCTGGGCTAGGGTATACAGTACATAGTGGGTCTAGGCTAGGGTATACAGTACATAGTGGGCATGGCTAGTGTATACAGTACATAGTGGGTCTAGGCTAGAGTAAACAGTACATAGTGGGCATGGCTAGGGTATACAGTACATAGTGGGTCTAGGCTAGTGTATACAGTACATAGTGGGCATGGCTAGGGTATACAGTACATAGTGGGTCTAGGCTAGGGTATACAGTACATAGTGGGTCTAGGCTAGGGTATACAGTACATAGTGGGTCTAGGCTAGGGTATACAGTACATAGTGGGTCTAGGCTAGGGTATACAGTACATAGTGGGCATGGCTAGGGTATACAATACATAGTGGGTCTATGCTAGGGTATACAGTACATAGTGGGTCTAGGCTAGGGTATACAGTACATAGTGGGTCTAGGGTAGGGTAAACAGTACATAGTGGGCAAGGCTAGGTTATATAGTACATAGTGGGCATGGCTAGGGTATACAGTACATAGTGGGTCTAGGCTAGGGTATACAGTACATAGTGGGCATGGCTAGGGTATACAGTACATAGTGGGCATGGCTAGGGTATACAGTAGATCGTGGGTTTAGGCTAGGGTAAACAGTACATATTGGGCATGGCTAGGGTATATAGTACATAGTGGGTCTAGGCTAGGATATACAGTACATAGTGGGTCTAGGCTAGGGTATACAGTACATAGTGGGCATGGCTAGGGTATACAGTACATAGTGGGTCTAGGCTAGGGGATACAGTACATAGTGGGTCTAGGCTAGTGTATACAGTACATAGTGGGCATGGCTAGGGTATACAGTAGATCATGGGTTTAGGCTAGGGTATACTGTACATAGTGGGTCTAGGGTAGGCAGTATATAGTGGGTTTAGGCTAGTGTTTACAGTATATAGTAAGGCTAGGGTATACCGTATTTAGTGGGTTTAGGCTAGTGTATACAGTATGCAGTGAGGCTAGGGTATACAGTATATAGTGGGTCTAGGCTATTGTACACAGTATATAGTGAGACTAGTGTATACAGTATATAGTGAGGCCAGTGTATACAGTATATAGTGAGGCTAGGTTATACAGTATATAGTGAGGCTAGGTTATACAGTATATAGTGAGGCTAGGTTATACAGTATTTAGTGAGGCCAGTGTATACAGTATATAGTGAGGCTAGGTTATATAGTATATAGTGAGGCTAGGTTATACAGTATATAATGAATCTAGTGTATACAGTATACAGTGAGGCTAGGTTATACAGTATATAGTGAGGCTAGGTTATACAGTATACAGTGAGGCTAGGTTATATAGTATATAGTGAGGCTAGGTTATACAGTATATAGTGAGGCTAGGTTATATAGTATATAGTGAGGCTAGGTTATACAGTATATAGTGAGGCTAGGTTATACAGTATATAGTGAGGCTAGGTTATACAGTATATAGTGAGGCTAGGTTATACAGTATATAGTGAGGCTAGGTTATACAGTATATAGTGAGGCTAGTGTGTACAGTATATAGTGAGGCTAGGTTATACAGTATATAGTGGATCTAGTGTATACAGTATATAGTGAGGCTAGTGTATACAGTATATAGTGAGGCTAGGTTATACAGTATATAGTGAGGCTAGGTTATACAGTATATAGTGAGGCTAGTGTGTACAGTATATAGTGAGGCTAGGTTATACAGTAGAAAGCCAGGAAACCTCTGTACAGTCTGTATATACTGTTGATGTACTGTTGATGCACTTCTAGCAGCCCCAAAGCCAAGGGAGGTTGTTTTCCTAAGTAGCCTGGTAAAGTAGCGTCTAGCGGGAACGAGTGAGAAGGTCGTTAGCTCAATCAAGTTCTCGCCATGACGTCTGGCATTGCAGACGGGTTTTTATGGCGTGGAAATGAAAAAGCTTGCCTTTAAGCGGTTTGTGTTTGGCTACGGTCAAGTAGTGTTGATGGACGTCTATAGAACTGGAAACAGTTGGCTGTGGAAGTGTCGTCATGCTGGAAATACAGCCGCTTGATATTCTCCTGGCAGCATGCTAGTCGTCATTCCTCATATGTTTTCCTACTGTGTTACTGCTATGGTTTAACTTTCCCTCCATCTCTCTGCAACCGCAAGATCTTATTTTACCATCACCAAAGAACTGCCAGTAATACACTGATATTCAGAGGAATACATTACACGCTCGATGTCGTGTCGAAATGTCCAACATGATTGTACAGGAACTCTCCGTCACAATAACCAACATATTTGTTTACCATTCAAATCAAATAGAAGCCTGGTTAGCTCTATAACTCCATCTGAAGTACTGTTCGGCTTGACGTCCTTATTTGGCCTCTTAGAAGCTGAAGTATTTATTTGCCCAGGCAGACTGCCACTACTACTGCAGTTTCTCTTGTGTGGGCAGGCGAAGGCTTCAGGAATCACAAATGCGGTTCGATCTGCAAGATTCTTTTTCATGGGAGCCAATGAGAAGATTTATCTCCCTGACGACATCACCCATACTCACCATTTAAGGAGTAGGGTGACGTTTCCCCTAGATGTTGCCTGGATACCCTTTCACATCGCTCTGTCCAACTGATGTTTCTTCAACTGATGTTTCTTCTCCGCCATGAGCCTGGATTGGCCTCCCTCCCCGATGATTTCTAGAATGCAAATACATTCTGAACGTTCTGATTGGTTTGAGAAACTGATGGGCTGGGCCAGAGCCGGCCTACATGATGACGTTATCAACTTTGATACTTTGATTGGTTAGATTTGTTAGAGACAATCCAATCGCAGAGGAATTTGTTTTGTACAACTCCCCTCATTTATAAGTCACACAAACAACTTCTAGGATGGCAGTTTCCGATTGAATGTATGAAGAGAATTTGGAATTAAATTCAGGTTGAGTCGTCAGGCAACCCTCAATGCTGATCTGAGGTCAGTTTTCTGTTTCTCTCGCTACTGCTTCTGGTTAGGGTTTGTGAGAATGAATACTGATCCTAGATCAGTGCCTAACTGCAACTTCTAACAGTATCTGTCATCGTCATAGTTGTTCTGTCTGTGTGGTATTTAGTGGCTATTAATAATTCTGTAGTATAGGAGCAGCCAAGTATGCTGTCTCTTAGCACTGTGTTGTATGTATATTAATCTCTCTTAGCACTGTGTTGTACGGAGCTGAATCTCTCTTAGCACTGTGTTGTATAGAGCTGAATCTCTCTTAGCACTGTGTTGTATGGAGCTGAATCTCTCTTAGCACTGTGTTGTATGGAGCTGAATGCTCTCTTAGCACTGTGTTGTATAGAGCTGAATCTCTCTTAGCACTGTGTTGTATGTATATGAATCTCTCTTAGCACTGTGTTGTATAGAGCTGAATCTCTCTTAGCACTGTGTTGTATGGAGCTGAATCTCTCTTAGCACTGTGTTGTATGGAGCTGAATCTCTCTTAGCACTGTGTTGTATGGAGCTGAATCTCTCTTAGTACTGTGTTGTATGGAGCTGAATCTCTCTTAGCACTGTGTTGTATGGAGCTGAATCTCTCTTAGCACTGTGTTGTATAGAGCTGAATCTCTCTTAGCACTGTGTTGTATGTATATGAATCTCTCTTAGCACTGTGTTGTATAGAGCTGAATCTCTCTTAGCACTGTGTTGTATGGAGCTGAATCTCTCTTAGCACTGTGTTGTATGGAGCTGAATCTCTCTTAGCACTGTGTTGTATAGAGCTGAATCTCTCTTAGCACTGTGTTGTATGGAGCTGAATCTCTCTTAGCACTGTGTTGTATGGAGCTGAATCTCTCTTAGCACTGTGTTGTATGGAGCTGAATCTCTCTTAGCACTGTGTTGTATGGAGCTGAATCTCTCTTAGCACTGTGTTGTATGTATATGAATCTCTCTTAGCACTGTGTTGTATGGAGCTGAATCTCTCTTAGCACTGTGTTGTATGGAGCTGAATCTCTCTTAGCACTGTGTTGTATGGAGCTGAATCTCTCTTAGCACTGTGTTGTATGGAGCTGAATCTCTCTTAGCACTGTGTTGTATAGAGCTGAATCTCTCTTAGCACTGTGTTGTATGGAGCTGAATCTCTCTTAGCACTGTGTTGTATGGAGCTGAATCTCTCTTAGCACTGTGTTGTATAGAGCTGAATCTCTCTTAGCACTGTGTTGTATGTATATGAATCTCTCTTAGCACTGTGTTGTATAGAGCTGAATCTCTCTTAGCACTGTGTTGTATAGAGCTGAATCTCTCTTAGCACTGTGTTGTATAGAGCTGAATCTCTCTTAGCACTGTGTTGTATAGAGCTGAATCTCTCTTAGCACTGTGTTGTATGGAGCTGAATCTCTCTTAGCGCTGTGTTGTATGTATATTAATCTCTCTTAGCACTGTGTTGTATGGAGCTGAATTTCTCTTAACACTGTGTTGTATAGAGCTGAATCTCTCTTAGCACTGTGTTGTATGGAGCTGAATCTCTCTTAGCACTGTGTTGTATAGAGCTGAATCTCTCTTAGCACTGTGTTGTATAGAGCTGAATCTCTCTTAGCACTGTGTTGTATGGAGCTGAATCTCTCTTAGCACTGTGTTGTATGGAGCTGAATCTCTCTTAGCACTGTGTTGTATGGAGCTGAATGCTAAATGCTTACTTGGCGTACAGCACGCTGGAAGACTGCTTGTTCCAACCTGTTGTAAGCCCACGCGTCTGGGTGGTGGGAATTTATGCATTCCTTCACTTTTTTTTCATAGCAATCAGAATCCTCAAGCTTGGTTTTGCACAGGGAAAATGGATTTGTGTCAGGCAGTATACTGCCAGCTTGTCTACCCTATATTATACACCCAGATAGTTGGAGTTGTGTTCTTTGCGAGAGGAAGCCACTTGTGATGCAGCCATATCTCTGCTAGGAGTGTGGATATACTGTGCTGTGGAAAGACTCCCCACGAGCAATGCCTTGCTCCACTTAAACTCCAGATGAGACACTTTTTCTGGGGTGGGATTGAGAGAAAGGCAGGCTGGTTGGCTAGTTGTCTGGGGGTCTGGTTCTGCCTCAGTTCCTTCTAAGACCTCCTCGTGACTGGACAGATGAACCCCTCGCTGGACTCTCTCACACTCTCCTCTACAATAGAGAACTTGTGGTACTTGTGTACCAGGCAAGGCATATTTGTTATGGTCAACTCAGACACACCTCTCTCTCCTCTCCTTTACTGTTTCTGGCTCCCATGCCAGAGGTATGTGTCCGTTCTTCCCTTGGTCCAACGCCATGTATGGGTTTCTCTCTCTCTCTCTCTCTCTCTCTCTCTCTCTCTCTCTCTCTCTCTCTCTCTCTCTCTCTCTCTCTCTCTCTCTCTCTCTCTCTCTCTCTCACCCACCAACACAGAGCCAGAGTGACTCAACAAAACAATATAATTTTACAGGCTTTGGACCTTAAAACAGAGAGAGAAAAAGCACTAAAATGGCTGTATAACAGACGCCTGGCATGGCTTTGAAAAGTGTGCAGGCGGGTACCTGGGAGCCCAGTAGGTCCACATTAGTCCAGTCTGAATGGGTCCTAAGTCCAGTAGATCCACATTAGTCCAGTCTGAATGTGTCCTAAGTCCAGTAGATCCATATTAGTCCAGTCTGAGGGGGTCATAAGCCCAGTAGATCCATATTAGTCCAGTCTGAGTGGGTCCTAAGCCCAGTAGATCCATATTAGTCCAGTCTGAGTGGGTCCTAAGTCCAGTAGATCCGTATTAGTCCAGTCTGAGTGGGTCCTAAGCCCAGTAGATCCATATTAGTCCAGTCTGAGTGGGTCCTAAGCCCAGTAGATCCATATTAGTCCAGTCTGAGTGGGTCCTAAGTCCAGTAGATCCATATTAGTCCAGTCTGAGACTCTGATTCCACCTGCCATATATGGATGCATCTGGTTGGGTATTGTTCACTAGGTTCCACAGCGATGTAGTCAGAATGACCTATGAGGCTAAATTGAGGAGATGACACAGATTAGTTTTGAGTTGGTGTGAATGTTTTTTTGGGGGAAGTGATTCATTTGGTTTTATCTGTTTGTCTCTCGAGCTGTCAGGCTGTTTTTGTCTGTCTGTCTGTCTGTACCCCCATGTCTGTCTGTATGTCTGTCTCTTTATCTATTTTGATCCCTTCTTCTCTCTCTTTATCTCTCAGTCTGTCTTTTTTAATATGCCTGTCCGTCTCTGATAAAACCTACGCCTGTGCACTTTTCGAGGCCTGACCTTTTAGAGAGGACGCCACATCTTCACTGGGATGGCTGCAGGCCTGAGTACCACAGTGCTGAGCCACATCTCCTTCACTGGGATGGCTGAAGGCCTGAGTACCACAGTGCTGAGCAACATCTTCACTGGGATGGCTGCAGGCCTGAGTACCACAGTGCTGAGCCACATCTCCTTCACTGGGATGGCTGAAGGCCTGAGTACCACAGTGCTGAGCAACATCTTCAGTGGGATGGCTGCAGGCCTGAGTACCACAGTGCTGAGCCACATCTCCTTCAGTGGGATGGCTGAAGGCCTGAGCACCACATTGCTGAGCCACATCTCCTTCAGTGGGATGGCTGAGTACCACATTGCTGAGCCACATCTCCTTCACTGGGATAGCTGAGTACCACGGTGCTGAGCCACATCTCCTTCAGTGGGATGGCTGAAGACCTGAGCACCATGGTGCTGAGCCACATCTCCTTCAGTGGGATGGCTGAAGGCCTGAGTACCACATTGCTGAGCCACATCTCCTTCACTGGGATGGCTGAGTACCACGGTGCTGAGCCACATCTCCTTCACTGGGATGGCTGACTACCACGGTGCTGAGCCACATCTCCTTCACTGGGATGGCTGAGTACCACGGTGCTGAGCCACATCTCCTTCACTGGGATGGCTGAGTACCACGGTGCTGAGCGGTGCTGAGAACTGTTTGCTGTCAGCTGTGAATAAAGGAAGAAGGCTCCTCAGACTGACAGTGATATATCTGTGTCAGTCACAGCTCCAGTTAGTAGGTATAGAGGGTTTAAACAGCACACATTGACTGACTCTATGAGGGGGCCCCTGGGGGCCCGACCTTAGTATCATACATATTAGAGACACAGGCACACACACACACACACATTAACGTACACACACATATTAACGCACACACACACACACACAAACTCTTCTAAGTTTCTCTCTCTGTCTCTCATGTACGCCCCCCCCCCCCATCCAGGCCCATAGTAGTTACAGTGTAATATGTGGATTCACTGGGATCTGCTAGGATAGATAAATCTGGACTTAGTCAAACAAATGTCAGCCCACCGGAGTTTGTTATGCACTCTCCCTGTTGCTATAGCAACCAAGAAATCCTCCAAATGTCACCCGTTGCTGTTAGGAGTTTTTCCTATGGGTGCTGATGATCTTCTGTAACCGTTTAGGTAATAATATCCAGACAGTATACCTATATATACGTTGAGGGAACGTCAGCTTATCATCAGATCAATGATTCTATTGCCAATCATTAGCACAGCATCCTTTGGTGACAGTTTCATGATGACTGAAGTACTGATGAGAAAAAACGAACGCCTTGTCACTTAAACGTGATGCGTACAGTATGTTCTAATGTCAGTCATCGTTCCTCTAAATCATGTCATCTCGCCTCCCTCTGTCTCCTCAGATCATTATTATACACAGCAGCTGGTTGGTCTGGGTGTGCACCAACATTTCTTCTGTGAACGTTTCCAGGACATTCGTTAGGTTGCGGCAATTTTTCTCACAACACAAACACTGTCCAGTTGTGTTGATGATTTGTAGAAAACATTCGCCTGATGTTGCAAGAACGTTCCCAGAACATTGTTCTCACATTCTGTTGCTGCTGTGTGTTCTAAATACGTCACTGGTACATTGTGTTATTACATTACCTGGAAACCTAATGACAATGTTTGGGGAATGTTCTGTGGTGGTTGTTACAGATGTTGTGC